>NC_079558.1:20322243-20612243 GCF_015846415.1 Triplophysa dalaica
GTGAATTACATTTTGGTGTAAAAAGTGACTACATGTAAACAATTGGCTGACGGAAAAAAACTATTTTTTTCTTAGTACATTAAAACTGTAAATTCAACTGCAGAAAAAATAAGAGATTTAATAAGATTCCCAATTTGTGAACATTCCAGGCCAGTGTCTGTGAATTTCAATGAAATCAACCTCAGGAGTAACAAAGTCATCCAACAGCAATGTGAAAGACTGACAGCATGAAATAAAGGTTATCACATAAAAAATAACTATTTCAACTTTTCCTAATTACATGTAGAAATATGACTGTAGTATTGCTCAAAAGTGAATATGATCTTGTTTTCTCTGCAGTATTTGAGGTCTGAAATATACCGAGCATCTTTTCTATTATCTTCACCTGTTTCTCCAGTTTTCAATTTCTGCAAATAATAAACAATATTTTTATTTGAAATTTGGGAGAAATATTCTAGTTTAAAGAATGAAACAAAAATGATCATTTTACCTTAGCACATAGTTCATTCAGAAAAACTGAAATGACCCTTTACATCTTTTCTCTGGCTGTACATTGTATAAAGTGCATAAATGATTTGGATTATATCTTGATTTGGATTTCCCCCCCTAGAAAACACACGGATGCAGCACTGAATGCAGATGACTCTCCACGGAACAATCACGTCTCAAGCATCGCACAAAAACATTTAAGTATACGAAAACATTCACACCATTCCAACAGGTCAGATCTTTACTGGAATGCACAAAAAATATTAACCTCCATAATGCTCTCCATCACATCACAACCCTTGATGTAATCCCCATTAAAAATGCACCTCACAGCCAGAGGGCCTTTCTGCAGGGCTGCCGCGGCCCTATGAAGCCTGCCGGGGGACTCGGCTTCAGGGAATAGCCCCGCCCGAGACGCTCTGATATCAGCGGGGGAAACTCTCCACATTTGTGCAACAGAGCCCTCCTAATCTAACTTTTCCTGACATGTAATGGGGGAGCGTTCCCCGATGGCCCATTTATTTATATTAAAACCGTCATTCAGGTTCAGCGTCTTAATTGATTTCGCTTCTCCCCGTGAATCTCTTGCCCCCGTACGTTTCCACTCCAATAATCTAAACGATTATGTATTTTTTATTAATACCTGCAGTCAATTTTGACTTCCCTTCACCTGCTTGGGTTAAGTCAGACTTTGATTTCAATTTCATACGGTATTGTTTTTTTGATTGACAAACTGAACCGTGCATGTTCACAGGTTGTGTCTCATTCGCGGTATGTCAGGATTTTCTTTTTCTTCTCTCTGTTTCTTCTCAATCTGTCATATTACGGGAGAGCGGAGTCTCTGATAAGGCAGTAATGGGGTGTAGAGGGAAAAAAATCTAAAATAAACGTGCCCGGTTATTACACGCTCCCTGGGGACTCGTGTGTTTGGTGTAATGTGCGCGTGAGAGCGATGCTCGTATTTACATGTGTCATGCATCCGCTCTTTCTCGCTGTCAGGAGAATTGTCAGACATATTGCCGTGGCACTTGGCGTGAAATGTTCAGCAACAAGTTCTTGTGACTGACTATCACACCCACGTTCAAGCTAACACGCTTTACGGCTATTCGGCAGAGGATTGCTCCGCTGTGTTTAATAGTTCAGTTACAACAAATTTATGTTGCATTTCATTTTTTCACACGGATAAAATTTGAAATACAACATGTAGTCTTCTTTAAATTGAGCTAAATATCACAACGGGAAGCTTGACTTTTTTTTACGCCGCAGCTGGAGTATTCCGGCATGCATGTATAGTTGCATAACCGCTCTGATTTATTACACATGCTCAAGTTCAAGTCAATTGTAAACGTATACCGTGTTTATGTTAGCACCGGATTAGAACCACAGGCATTTATTGCTCAAACCAGAGCCACGGCTGAGAGTTTGAAGAGCGTGAAAGAAACAGAGAGAGAAATTCATCATTTGATCCTTTTGTCTCCCGAGTTGTCTCCCACAGGTACGGGGAAATATCAAGTTACCGAGTGCTCTCTCAGACTCGCTCCAAACACAAAAAAGAGAGAGCATATGGTTTTTCTGAAGACTCACACAGCGTTTCATCTCTTTTGTGCTCTCCCAATTGATGGAAAGTAGCAGTAAATAATCTTGCCCCGTATCTATTAAAATCCAGATTTACGGCTGTTAAGCATCGGCTAACGTGTTAACCAGGTGTGTGCATGTATGAAATCCGAAGCGGTTTTAAATCACTTCCAGGTCCAGGAGTTGAGATGGGATATCGGTAGGTCACTTTCGCGTCTTCTATCGGCAGTGGGCGGCCGAAGGACGTGAGGTATATTTTCAAGAATGCACAGAATACCTGTACGCTCTCCTCTCACGTCTTTTTCAGCTTCTACTCCAATTTCTCGATCTTGCTTTTTCGTCTCTCCTTTATGGATTCTCACCGATGGTATGAATATCTCTGGCCGTGTGTGCAGGAGGATAAATCGTGTATGTTTCTGGCAGAAGCCGGCATGCATCCTGGCGATGGTTGAGTCCATTGACAGCTGAGTGTTGTCAGGGGATATTAAACTCCAACAGCGGGCCCGTTTCCCTTATTATTACATGGGCTGTCCTACGATCAGATTCATGCACCATTCCTCTGGCCTACCTGTCCGCTGTGTTTAATAGTTCAGTGACAACAAATTTATGTTGCTAAGCCTCAGAAAGTAAACCTCACCAAAATACATGTCCTCCGAGCCAAGATGGAATTTACTTGTTTTGAGTCGTTTGTAATTGCTTCCAGATTTTGCTCTTCTTGAGCGAAGCCACATTTTCTCACGATGCAGGCGGCCAAGAATATCTCCAGCTTGAGCTGTGGTTATTCACTGCTGCTTGTCAAACATCCTCGGGCAGACCACAGCCATTTGTTTTCATGTTAACCATGCCTGAGAGAATCGAGTAGGATTACAGCTCACTGTGAAGGGAACGGGGGGTTCTGTTATTTTGACATTTCGACATGCATAGTTCTCAACTTTGACATGCTGCATTTATCACATGATACTTAAATTGGAATGTTAGCATGTCTGTCTGTCCATCTATCCCCCTCTCTCTCTCCTCTCAATCTCTCAATCTTTTTATCTTTTCATTCATCTCTCTCATTCTCTCTCTCTCTATCTATCTCTCTCCTCTCAATCCATCAATCCTTTTCTCTTTTCATTCATTCATCTCTCTCTCTCTTTCTCTCTCTTTCTGTCTCTTTCTCCTCTCAATCCGTCAATCCTTTTCTCTTTTCATTCATCTCTCTCTCTCTCTTTTTCTCTCTCTCTCTCTCTCTCTCTCTCTCCGATCAATCCTTCAATCTTTTTCTCTTTTCACTCATCTCTCTCTCTCTCTCTCTCTTTCTCCCTCTCTGTCCTATCAATCCATCAATCCTTTTCTCTTTTCATTCGTTCATCTCTGTCTCTCTCTTTCTATCTATGTCGTTTCTAAACTTTAACTTTTAATAGATTCCATCATTATAAATTAAAGCATGATGTTTTATCATTCGAGACACTTTTGTGTTTAGACCAGATTCTTTGTCATTTTTTTTAAGAAATGTTGATTTTTATTTTTTTTTACAAGGGTGTTGGTAATTCCTGGTTTTGATTTTTGCATGTAAATTGTAATTTGCATGTAAAAATCTAACTCTATATTTCTCAATCCATCCATCTCTTTCTGCAGTTCCTATATTAATATTGCAGGATTGTTTATTTTGACTTTATTTGTTTGCTAAGACCTGTAAAGAGACCTGCATTGCATCATGGGATTTCTTCCTCTGTGATGCTGCTTTAGATATAGCCAAAAGAAGGTATATAGTAACACAGTTACGCTGCCTGCCTTTTGAAAAGTCCCTATAAATGCCTTTATATGTTTCCTGTCTGCATCGTTTTACGTTAATCTCTGTTTTACCTAAATAGTTTGTCCTAACGCTCATTTCAGAGTAACGTTTCAATGTCGGTTGGTGGTGCATGTTACAAACGAACGCAGCAATTTTTACACATCGACCTTGAGGTGGCTGTATGAATATGTATGCGTGCGTATGTCTTACGATGCAGTTTCCAAGGAGAACGCAAAAGCGACCCGTGTCTTACTGTAGCTGGATGTCATCAGATCTACACTCATGTCTCATTACTCCGATGCAGAACTCCAAACTGGTTTATATAAACCCTGGCGTATCTACACAACTATAGACGAACACGGGGAACATTAATTCATAAAACATGTCCTGCCTCTTATAACACACGGCGGCAAGGCACATCAACTCTAATAAGACGCCACCGCCACGGGTTTTATAAATGAGCTGGATGCTGTGTCCCCTGGTACGGCACAGCAAACCAACTCCAGTGGATTAAACTGTAATTAATCTATCATCTCCCCTTCCGTCTCACTCTTTTTAATACACATGAGCACTTTCTCTCCAAGCGTCTCGCTATGTTCAATTATGTATGTTTATAGATCAACACGGAACCTTGAACGTCAGTGCTTTATTGGCTGACCGTGACCCCTGTTGACCGGCACCTGGGAAAGTTCACCCGGTGATGCCACGATGAGTGAGCGACATGTCATTATCATCCAGGGTCACCCAAGCCATCTGCCATTGATGGATACCCACCCTGTCTTGGCCCTGATTGGTCATGGGTGGTCTGTGTCTCTCATTTGCATGCAAATGTCTCCACATTGCCTGATCAGATAACGGTCTAGTCTAGAGACGCCCAGAGCTGCCAATCTCTCAGATTGGATTTGATTGAAGCGGGCTTCTAGGCGCTTGTTCTGGTTGGTTAGCGTGCCCTCCAGGGGAGCCCGGGACGACTCCGGAGCCCCACAGAGATGCACTTCTGTCTTCTCGTGATCCCCCATCCTTTACCCACTGTCAGCCCGTCCTCACCCTGTTCCTTCTGCCACGCTACCCCTCTTGTTATGAGCGTAACACCAGCAGGCAGTGTATTAATATGTAAGAGATCAAGAGATTATTGATTAGAATCACTTGCTTAATATCCCCTTGTCTGTCATTCAGTATGCAGGGACTTTCATGATTTTTTTAGTGTCATTCTTTTTAAATATTCATGGCTTAGCTTGCTTTGTGGCCCTACTGCTGAATATCTAATTAAACTGTCAAAAGAAATACAATGTGCCCTTAAGGGTTATTATGAGAGGGGTAAGATACCACCGGTCGGGCCGAGGGGGTAATTAGCTGTAAGCAAGCAATGTTTACCTTTTACCTGTGGCCTAGCGTCGGGGAGTCCGAATGAGCCTCGGCTAGCTACTGATTTCCTTTGAAGCCCCGTCACGCCACCCCAAATTATCCTGATCTAGAAGAAAGGCAGAGAAGTTGGGAGTCTATAACAACATAATCAGCAATTATGGCTGGGAAAGGGGTAGAGAAGCAGGATTTTTATCTCATTAAAACGACCCGGGTTTCTGTTCTTTCCGCGTCAATCCTCGCCTCTTCTCGCCGTCACTCGCGTTCGCTTTTGAATTCAAATGATTCTGCTTTAAAGGTGAGGGGAGGAATCTGGAAATTTAATTCAGGAGATGAGAGCTTGAGCCAATTAGCCGAGTTGGCTCGCTAAATTATGAATGACATTTGCTCTCGCCGAGCCCTAATGGAGGCATGCATTAGCGTTAGCATGTCTGTGTCGCTTTATTTCCCATCATTATTGTTGCCTTAGTTCTTCTGTCAAATTACGGCCGCTAATTTCTGTTCATATTTTACGAGGCCTGTTAGCAAGTGACTTTAATGAGCTCGGAAAACTGACCCGACGCTGCGAAACTTAAACGGGAACCGCCCATCGAGGCGTTTCATCAGAGAGAAAGTTAAACACTAGCGTTCCAGGGCGATTTACTGTATCTCTTCACCCCGCACGCGTAAAGAGCCTGGCTTTTTAATTCGTCTTTTTATGTGACTTGTTAATGTGCTCTTTTAGGGGACTCTTAATACCTTCAAAATTTGTAGAATATCATGATAAATCAAGGCCTTGCCCATCTCGTGATAATTTATCTCACTCATTATTTTTTTATTCTCTCGCCACATTATGGCACCTAGTTAAATTTCTTTTTGTGTGACCTTTACGAGCGCGTTTCAAAAGTTAGTTCTCGGAAAAGTTGATCATTGCGTCGAACTTCAAGACGATCTGTTACCACGACTAAAATGTTCCGTTTTAGGTCTGTGTGAAACTTATGACAGCTAAAATACTGTAAAAAGGATAAAGAAGTGTGAGTAATTCAACCTGCCGAGTAACTTTGGATCTGGAGGTGATTTAAAAGTATGCGAGATCATAGACACTTCATTGTGTGACACAGAGCCGTGACAGTATCACACGGCAGGTTTTTATAAAGCAGCACATGTGTAGTTTATAGTATTTTGGGGGAATAATTGTGAGAGGTGATAGTTGTCTTTATTGCTAAGCAGTTAAAACTGTACTGCAGAAATGTTGGTTAAAACTAGATTTGCATTTCCTACAGGAAATTCAGGGCCTTGAAGGCAGCTGACAAATAGCGTATTGGATCAACTTTGGTTTTAGGCTTTGGTATGAAGTTAACAACAAAATAAATTTTTATTGTGTTGCTTTGGGGTTGTATCAGTGTGACAGCAAGTCACTATAGTCTTCTGCTTTTTGGCTTCTCTTCAATGTACGTCTATAGGATTCTTAAATAAGAGAGAACTCAATAGAGTAGAAAATGGATAAATAATGTTACAAAAGCTACAACCTGTTATTTGAATCCAACTCTGCATAAGACGCAGGGAATTCATGCAGAAACGAGTCATTATTTTCACATATAAAATGCGTTGATGTTGAGATTTTTCCCCTGATGTCATAATGGGCTGATGTCATCGCGTATTAACATGACTAATGGCGACGTTTAAGACCGCTTGACGTAATTGATCTTTTCCAGAAACGTTGTTCATACGCGACTTCGGATATCTGAAGAAAACACAATCATTATGGATTTCAGCTCCATCAATGACAAAAGCGCAAAAACTACCTTTGATGCTGATGTACTAAACAGAACAAATGGCACCCAGAACGCCTTATTCAGAAGTGCTTAATTTGGCATAAAAGAACTTAAAAGTGTTTTTTCTTTCCGCCTGACATGAATAAAAGCCAAACAATAGCGCGGAGCAGAAAAGCACCTGACACATCCGCGCCTCTCGTCATCTGGTGATAAATGAACGTCGTATTGTTACCAAACAACATTTGTCATGACTCAAGCAGTGTAGGAAATCTTTAAATAGATGGTGATCTGTTGAGGGCGAAACAAGGGGGCGGGAATAAAAGCAATGATTTCCTCTTGTTTCCAAACTGTCGACCGGCTCATTTGAAGCCAGCCTGAAGTTTATTGGGACTTGGTGCCATTGCGGTATCACTGGAGAGCGCTGGCGAGTGGCGACATTCATTGGCTCCTGTTGAGGTTATTTACAGGGGATTTGGTGACAGTGAAACATTTCTTTGCCATCCCTGCATGAGCACGGTTAGACATATTTTTAAGAGATGGGCGAGGCGGAGAGGTGCATATGCCACCTGAGACCACAGAGGCAGACAGAAAGTAAGAATAATGAACGTGAGCTCTAAACTCAACAAAACCCCATATCTGACCCACACAAAGTTTGCAGTGAAATGTATTGTTGACCTCATATTTTATACTCAGTTTAATGTGTTTTAAAGAAATGATTCACTTGAAATTGACAATTATATTGTGACAAACCTGTAGGAAAAAATTCTGCAGATCGTCCTTGTTACTCTTTTACATTATGTTATCAGTAAATAACATAATTTGTTTTGTCTTTCATGAGTTCCATGAGGCTACAGACGATCATCCCATAGTTTGAACTTTCTCTAGTTGTGCATGAAATAAGTCCGGTCTCTAGAAGTGAATAAAAGAGATCAGATTTTTTTTTTTATGAAAAAAGCTAATTTAATTTATTAGATCATTGTTAATCCAAGATGATCATTCGCATTTATCACGTCATTTTGTTTCTTCTTCTTTTTGGGGGGTGCGGAGGTAATTCGATCTGAAATGATGATTTGGTAACCATCCAAATCCACTCCATTGCATCTGTGAAAAACAATTTTCTTCACATTACGGCGCCTCGTGTCATGGATCATTTTCTGACACCTCAAAATAAGACTTCAAACAAGCCTGCGAGGCGTTTGCAGTCGCTTTCTCCCTCTTGTCAGGTTCAGATTTTCTCATTGCTCAGGAAGGAGTTCAGAGTTCCAGTCTACCAGCCCATTATACATGGTAGTGCTGGAAAAATAGGATTATGGAAGGCGATTGTGAGCTTTATCCCAATACCAATTTTATCTGGCGGGCTGATAAACTGCCATAGCCCGCAGAGCAAAGGGAGCTAATGGTAGTCGAGAAATAGAGCGCTTGGACAGAAGGAGTCACTTGGCTGTAGTTGGAAAGGTCACAGGTTTAGCGCTGTGTGCTAATGCTAACAGAAACTCATTTCACAGATTGGGCCATTTGGCTTCACGGCTGTGAACTACACACTGGATTGCTGTCCTAGTTTTTTGCAATTAGAAGTGTAGACTTTGTAACCCGTACGTACGTCTTTGAACTTGTTCGTGGATGCACTGATAGTCAAATGCTGATATTTTTCAAAAATCAAATGTTGACTCTTGGCCTGGATTAATATATTGCGCAAATCATCATCTCCAAGCTATAATCATATGTTTTTGTATATTGGGTTAAATATTTAATTCACAATTGTTAAAGATGAAAGTTATTGATTTATATTATCAAGTGAAGGTTTACTTTGCTATCCCGTCATTCTGGTGGGATAGGAACATCCCAAACCTTTATTTCTGTTGAGTTCTCTCCTGCATATTTGAACTGTCTTGCCATCTTGTTTAAGATGAACTTAAGTTTAAGTGCTTACGTGCATGCTGTGTGTTCTTATATTTCAACCATATACATTAGATTATCAAGTTCAAAAGATGCAACAGGAATGACCCATATATGTGTAGTTTTATACGTTTGCCTCACTTTTTAATAAGAAGATATGTTACATCAGTATATATATATATATATATATAATATATATAGAGAGGGAGAGAGAGATTGAGGGAGGCAGGGTCGTACGAATCTAGGCCATTCACTAATGGTGGAGTCACCAGTAGGCCGTGGCGTTACTACTGCCTATCCAGACATTAAAAAGAATATCAGATATACTCGATGTCTTTGAGGAAGAGCTTCCTTTGAGATGAGGCTCCTTTTGAGCATATCCAAAGTGTTTTTCTGGTACCCCTCCACAATAATTTAAGCCACAGTACACAGATACGCACATCAGCTTTCGAAAGTGAACTCTTGAACCTTTTTTATAACCAGACAGATGCATACATTATTGATGGTTTATGAAGGAGACACATGACAACACTATTTAAACAGTAATGATTGTTTTTGGACTATTTACTGTTTTAAATATTCACTGAATTAAAAAAAAATATCTGTGTTGTATCAGTTGTGTGACAGCATTTTTTTGGTCAAAAGCACATAACCTTTTTGATGGCTTTCCCTGATTTACAATGATACGCTTACAACAATGCATTATGACATACAAAATGTTGAGTTATTATAACACAGCATTGGCTCAAAAATGTGAACGGTGAATACAAAAGTAGCACTATTTTCGTGTTTGCCTCTGTATCGCCATCTCTGTTTGAAACATAATCAATTGAAAAAGTAAAATTATTACATGCCAAATCGTACATGCATTATAAAAATGTTGAGTTATTTTAACCCAGCATTGGCTCAAAAATGGACAAACCCAGCAGATGATTTATATTCGACACAACAACGGGTTAAAACAACCCAACATTTTGAGTTGAAACAACCAAACATAGTATAATTTTTTAACCCAACGGTTGGGTTTGTCCAATTTTTACACAATTGATTACTAACCCAGCATTTTTATAATGCATGTAAGATGTTGCTTTTCAGTTGATTATGTTTCAAACAGAGATGGCGAAAGAGAGGCAACCACGAAAATAGTGCCGCTTTTGTATTGACCGTTGTAGCTATTACAACTGTGTTGCACTTTACTTATCTTGTTTATTAAGTTTGCATTTTTTCATAAAACACAGTTAACTGACAAGTAAATGAATTATTGCTGATTATGAGGAACTTGTACAGCGTAGAGCTTTGTACAATAGAATTTGAGACTTAAATACATCAGCATTATTTAGTGACTCTTCCACGCGTGTCAGGCAATATCTGCCTCTTCCTCCGCAGCATGCGCCGCTAACCGCACCATATTGCGCAGAGGCAGGCAGCCCATCACGGACGTAACTTTGATTGACAGTAAGTGTGCATATGTGTCCAATCTGCTCATCGGGATACGTGCTATCGCCATGATCTTTATTTATGTGCTCTGCTGTCGACGCAGTGCGAGCTAACTGCCCATTCCACACTAAATTAATTAGTTTGGCAGCCAGCCTGCGTTAGAAAATTGGATCCAATATGGTATTTCCAGGGTGTTTCAATGTGGCGTTCACTGGAGGGTGAGACAGACTTCGGATATTTGGGTCACACAGATTACACGTCTGTAATTTTCAGATCAAACTTAATAAAACGGAACTGAATACGGGAAGAAACGCATTTCAGCGATTTGTTTTGTGTTAATAAGCATCGTGCGCTTCATTTCGACAAAGAAATTAAACAACACAGACCGCTCAGAGACAACGCTTGACATAAATGACAGCAGTAACCTTGGAGGCGCATACAGGAGCGCCTTTGAACGAGCACCTATCCTGGCAGGGGCTCAAACTTGTGTTCCTCTTGAAAGGTTTTATCCAAATAAATAAATAAAAAACATCCTGGGAGATAGGGAAAAAAGAAAAACCCAGAAAGGGGAGGGGAAAGGAAGCGTTTCCACCCCGTGCTGTTGTGCGTAAAATAAATCCTTTGTAGCGCGCGCTCTTCTAATAACACATCGGCTAATTAATAACTTCTACACAATTGTAAATTAACTTCGGATCAGGACTCCGGCTTTACATATAATTTCCTATAATCGCTAAAGCTACTGCGAAAACATGTTTCATATCAAGCGTAACTTTCTTATTTAACACAGACAGGCAGTTCTCATCGGGTTTAAACGTACAGCAAATTATCTCTGCTGGGACCGGGCGCCAAACCCAAAAATCACAGCAGTCATTTTTGTTTAATTTGAAATGGCATCCTTAATCGTCATTTTTGGATTCTTTTTTCTTCTTCGAGTGCGCTTTGATGGAATTAATCTTAATATTTTAATATTATTACAGCGGTAAGAAATAAGTAGGGGAGCTGTCGCTAATTCGTTTTTCCGAGTCTCGACGACTCGGCCTCGGAAAACAAGGCCTCGGCGTGTGAGAAATGTTCATCGGCGCACGTTCGATGGTGAAACGTCGTATCTATAATAAAACTGCTCTGTAATTAAAGGTGTGGAGAACGCAGACGAGAGGCGCATGACATATCGCCTGACTCCTCATATTCCTCTGTGGCTTTTCAAAGGATACTCCTTTAATATGGAGATTATGCTTATGTACTTGTATTCACTTGAAAGGCATTTTCCTAATTTACTTTTTAATGACATGTAAATCTATTTATACTGAGGGTCTCAACTTTGAGGAAAGGCGCCGGTCCTGCTCGCCGTAAAATCCTTCGGTTTGAAAACACGGAGGGAAAGAGGGAGGGCGCGGGGAGACGAGCCGGCCTCCCATTCTTGTTCTGTTAAAAATTTATACAGTCCATGTTAAATTTATTAATATTGCTCGCTGTCATTCACTTTGCTGCGCTCTAAGTGAAATGCGACTTGACGGCGAGCGCATTAAAGATGTATGTCATTGTATTCAACAAAGATTAATGAAGCTCTGTAAGAGTCTCTGTATAGGAGAGAGCGAGAGTGATCAGAATTCGAATTCGCTGAATTAAACAAGGACTGGTGCTGCGCAGTTTAACGCGCTTGTGGGATTTTTCTTCGGGTTTGGGAACTTTTGGTGTGTTTGTCTGTAAAAAGATCACGTCTAAGGCTAAAATGTCACGTTAGACAGATATGTAGGTCTTACCCTCCAGTCATTTCAAACCTGTATGACTCTTTTTCTGTGGAAAACAAGGGTTAGAAGAAGATATTTTGAAGAATGTCGGAACCAAACTACATTGGACTACATTGACTAACACTGTATGAACACAAAAACCCTGAGACATTTCTCACAATATCGTTTCTGTCCCACAGAATAAAAAGTCATACACTTGAAAAGCTTGATGGCAGGATTTTTATTTTTGGATGAACTGTCCCGGTAGCTTCTGTGCCATAAAACAAATATTATTTTGGCAAATAAGCTACTATAAATGTCAGGTTAATCCAACTTGCACAGAGCATTTCTCTCGAACTTTATTCTTTTTCGGAAGCACAACTTTTATGGGTTAAAATGCTGTCAAAGTTGTCAAATTTAAGGAATGTCTACTTATTGTTGTTTTATGGATTTCAAAGACTAATCATAATTTTCTTAATCTGTAAAAACCAAACATCAAAAGCCTGGAGGAATTAGATTTTAGTCTCTGCAATGTAAACATTTCCACCAGAGACACGGTGATGAGACACAGCATCCCAGTTCATGTTTTCTCCAGTTGTGTGTGTGTGTGTGTGTGCGCGTGTGTTCAGTATACGGCAGCTCTATCGTGTAGTTGAGTGTCTCTCACACACATATTCCCATCTCAAACATTCTCACGTTGAGCTCTACCGCTCTTCTTTCCCCAGGCGCTCTTCTGTGCTGATGTCATATCCCCTTCAGCTGAGATGAGAATTTCACATCAGACCATAGGTGAAGTCCTTATGAAACCATGTTCATGTCTCTCCTGCATACAGCCAGCTGTAAAAAAGCCTTTTATATCGTATAGCGCACACGTGGAAGGCTGGGGTGGCTTTCAAACAGAATCAAGATCTGCACTGTTTGGTTAACATTGAACGACACAGTGGTGTGTCAAAGCACAGATGCTGAGAAAACTGAGATATAGTGGCCAAAGCATGTTAAATTGTGCAGATAGTTTTCAAGATCCTGTCGTGAATGCCCTCTCGAAATTGGTATCTTATAAGGAAGCATAACGTTGCACTAAATCTTTTGAAAGAAGCGGTGGAGAGAAGAAAACAAAATATAGGAAATCCTTTCGGAGGCAATGAAATCATTCTTCAGTTAGGTGTGCATTCCCTCAAATCATGAAAATTCAACGATTAAACGCCCTTCATACGAACAGCTGATTGTGTTCTCGCAATTAAGATTGTGGCGGAAAATCAAACCAAAGCAACATTTGCTGTTTGCTCAGCGCAGCCAGGAACACACCAGCAGATTTCCATAAGAGGGAAGGAAAAAGTATTTACAAAGCTAATTTGGTTTTACAGGAACCAGCGTGAGGCGAGATTTCCGAGAGCGAGAGGGAACCCGGCCGAGATCTTCGGGGCGAGAAGGTGCGCTGCTTTCCCACTGCAGATGTATAATGCAAAGTTAGTGTTTCTCAGACGTTTCCTCCAGATAGATGTTCCTGACAGATCTAAATCAAAGGCGGTTAGACGGCAGAGCGAGCTACCGTGGGCCCCGATGTTCAGTGAGAAGATCAGTATAGACTGACGCTCAAGCAGAGACATGAACTTGTAAAGAAGGTAAATGTGACCCAGGTGAGCTCCGGCTTTTTAGAAACACCAATGCAGATCTTGAAACAAGCTCAGATGTCGCTTCCAACTAAATCATTGCAAATTAGAGCTTTAGCTTTTTTTTTCGAATGACTTTTTGTAACATGTATTTGGGATATTGGGGGGAAAGTAGAACAGAGTTTTATGCATTAGAAATCGCTGAGTTGTGAAAAGTGAGCATAAAATGGAGGCCTGTTTCAGAAGGTGTTAAAAGAACTTTGTGATCAAAATAGAAATGTATTGAATGACCTTTTGGATGTGAAGCACATTTTTTTAAAGATTATATTATGAATTTTGACGTATTTATGTTTTCACTTTTATAACCGATGCCCAACACGTGTTGTGTCAAGCACAGTTACACTACATGGATGTCAATGTGTCAGTGTTGCTGCAAAGTAGCGTATTTTCTAAAGAAAGTGCCATTGATTTTGGCTTCGGAGCATTCAGATAACTTTGTGGTCAGTCTGAGGAAACATTAATCACTGTTTCTGATCTAAAAGTGCGGCTGCTAAACGCTCGGCTCCCTTGCGAAGCCAATAAATTAAATATTATTAAACTACGTATTTAAATTCCATCCCCAGGCAGTTTTTTTAGCATGTTTTGCTATTCTTGTGTACTCTAATATTCACCATCCCATTTCAAACTAATGGCTTGTTACAGCGCAGTTTTGCATTTCATTTGCTTTCCTCTCGATTTCATCCCAAAACAAATTGCAACTCAACTCTAAAGGGAGAGGAGGACGGAAATTGAAACTTTCTGAGGAACACGTCATTTCACTAACATACACCCTTAAGAGATCAGGAGAACTGGAATAAAATTCAGTGATTATTGATGCGCGCAGACGTCTGCTCTGCGAGAAGAAAATGAAGCATTTAAAACTTCAATTCTCTTATTCGTTATTCGAGTCAAACATGGCTATGCATTTTTAAATGAATAATTATTTGTGTAAAAATATTTATATTTGCTTTAAACCTTCATTCATAACATATTCTTGAAGCTGCAGACCATTCTGAGATTTACAGTATCTAAAACAAATGTATAATTTATAAATGTAAACAAACTTCATCTTTAATTCCATGTATTGGAATAATTGAGAAATTATTAATAACTTTCTAAGATCATAAAATGGCTCATGCAAATAGAGGGCACGGCGAATGCAGTCAGAGAGAGGTTTTAGGTCAGACTCATTACAATCTCTTCCGAAAGAGAATTTTATTTTTCAAACATTTAAAAAATTTAGTATCGTAAGAACTTCTTAACACTCAGGGGAAACTCATTAGTGGATCTCTTCACATTGCACTGAAACAGTTTCAGAGCAAAAACAACATATATTTGTTACAGTCAAATGAAAATGTTCATTATTGAGGACAATTTAACCTTATTTGGTGAACTGAAACTTGACCATGCATATATTCCTTTATTTTTAGGGTGAAATATAACCAGGGCATAAACCCGTTTCTTGGGATACACACTGTCCTTCATATTCAGGTGAGAAAAATGTTAATATACTTAATGTATTTTATTATTGCAATATTCAAACATAATTGTATGAATTCTATTTGAATAACCAATACGATTTTTTCAAAATAATTCAGGGGTGAAGGTCTCACCAAAGAAATGGAAGTTCTCTGCGCTTGCGGTGAAAGCATGCGAGTATTACCACAGGGGAATTACGCAGACTCAGAGTGAACTTTCTAATCAATTCAATGCATTAGTTATTATCACTGGCTTTGATAGACACCAGACATGTGCTCATTACAGCGTCATGCTACTGTCTGACCAAATCTACTGAGACAAAAAGAAAGAGAGAGAGCAGGTAAAGCATCCGTAAGGATGATTTTTAAACATTTGCATTTTTGTTTATTCACTTTAAATATTTGCATCATATGCTTATTAATACCATTGGTTACAAAAATGGTTTTAATTAAGCTTGAGAAATAAATGTGCCACGTCAAATATCAAAGATGGAGTTTATTGAATACATGATGACTTTTAGGCATGTTGTGGGGTAAGTTCTCACAACGTAAATCTTACATTACAACCCATGTTTTAACACTAAACAAATTATATATGAAACACCAAAATAATTCAATTCTTCCTTTTTGGCCTAAAGAGGTTGTTTATGGATGGCTGACAATTATAAAATAATGTATAAAATGTGTGACAACTTGCCCCAGTAGGAATGTGGCCACATAAAAAAAATAAAAAAACACTGACAAACCAAGAAGAATTGGTGTATAATTGTTTTTTTGTTGTTGGTACGTAAACCTGTTAGTTACTGAGATACGGCCGGTGTTCCCCCGTGTGACAACTAGCCCCGGTGTCCCGTTTATCAAAGTATCATCTGATACCATCATGTGTACCAGCTCAGTATTCTTTTTATAAGTTTAGCTTGTGAGGCAGCCACGGGAAGCTTATACAGATTTACTCTGAATGTCACACCCACAGAGCCAATAAAATAAATCACGAGTGATTTGACTCCCCAGTAAGAGGAAGCGTCACACATTACTGCCATTAGTTATGCAAATGTGTGCCGCTGTTTCCCGAAGTTCCCTTCGTAATGGGGCAGGAGATCGCACGGCATTATCGAGAACTTAGATATCCTCTAAGACGCTGGCATTATCTTCCAGGACAGAGGGCGCAAATTCCCTCTCTCAGGTGGATGATTAAAATCAATTAAATCACTCCGGCAATGCCAGCCTAGGGATTCTTCTGACGAATGAAATTATGCTTAGAAAAAAAGAGGGAGAGAGCTAAAGAAAGAGAAACGTCCGTGCTCTCCCCAGGCCTGTCTCTCCATTGCTCTCTCCCACAAATGAGATTAAAATGTGCAGCGCAGGGATTTCAAAGGGGATATTTTCCATAAGAACATAAAAAGTCCTCAGAAGCCAATGCAAAGAGTCGTGGAAGCCTCCAGCAGGAAACACTGTCAGCCAAACCACCACACGCACGCACGCACGCTCGACGCCGCTGCCAAAAAGTTACGCGTTCACGCTCTCTCTTTCGGCTTGTTAAGTTGTAAACAAACACAAACTCAGCTTCAATAAACATTACCATAACCGAGCGAAGCAACCGTGACGTGTAAGCAAACAAGGCCGCATGGATGCGACTTCCACTCTGTGTCTTGTGCTTTCTCTCTGTCACTCTGCTATTGTTCTTTTGTCAGCGACGCTTCCATCTCCGTCAGTTGAGAGTCACAGAGCAGATAAATGAACAGAGACGCTGTGTCAGCGCGGCGGACGGTTCTCGTTTGTCGCAAGTTGTCGCAGACAGACAGAGATTAAAGGCAACATGAAGTCAAAACTGACCCTGTTTACTTTCTCAATGCATGTTCCCTGCCTTAGTCATTAGTATTTCAAAGAATAACCAGCTTTGTGTTCCAAAATGATTTCTCATGATATCACGGATGTGTTGTATTTTAAGCTCTCCCTTCCAACCACCTGCTTCCATTCTGGGTATATTATGCCTTTAATACAGTTATGGATGGATGTTTACACTACTGGTCAAACTTTTTAGAACATATACGATACTTTAGAACATATATTTAACATATACTTTAGAACAATAGCGGATAGAACTTTAAATTGTGGAATCACACAATGGGGACCATGAGAATTATGTTGCAACTAGTGTTACGTGTTATGTTTATGCATCTAAAGTCTGCTCGTTTTTCAATATTTTGTCAAAGTTTTCTATTTAAAATCTTTTTTAATAAATATATTTTAGTTCGTAATAGAAAAGTTTAGATTTTTACAATTGTCAATAAAACTCAATTTAAACATTTAAGTAAACACTTTTAGATCAAAAACTGAGATAATGAAAAACATTTATCTTAAATGTTCTTAAAAACTTTTGATCTGTAGCGTTTATACAGATACATTTTTGTTTCACTTTGCATTTTGCAATTTAATGTCGAATGTGTGTCGATTTTTTAAACATGTATTTATTATTTTAGTATTCTTGTGGCCTAAGATTAATGTTTTCACTAGTGGATAAGCATCGGTTTAGTTGAGTTTATCAGTTTAGTAATTGAATTTAATAATAATTTAATTCTTTATTATTTTGATTTTTTTATTTAATGTTATATTTATAATATATTTAATCTTATTGAATTTTTTATACTTTATTATAATATATATATATATATATATATATATATATATATATATATATGTCAATTTTCAGTGTCAATTGACATTTCTTTCCCTCTCTCTCTCTCTGTCTCTCTCTTTTTCTCTGCCTCTATTCACTTGACTAACATTGAATAAACTACATCTACACACCAGGGGCCGGTTGCACAAACTGCTTAGAATAGTCTTACAAGTTAGTCATCATATTTTTTACTTGAAGACTGGATATAATTACTATAAGTCAGTTACATAAAACGGTTGATTAATCCTAACTAACTGCTAGTCAGTGCGACTCGTTGTCTTTACTTTGCAGCTATGTTTATGTAACTGGACCCAGAATAAAACAACATAGCGATGCCCTGGCCAACCGAGGTTTCACCGTTTACAAGTTCCCTTTGTATCACACAGAAATCAACTTTTTCCGTGCATTATTTGACTAGCATAGCTGTAGAGATTACAGTAGCCTGTGAGATTTATAGACTGTTAGTTTAAATTGTCAGAAGGCAGTAAGACAGCGTCACATCTACAGCGAGGGAGCGCATGATGAGCTCCATTCCTCAGCAGACGCGAGAATCTTCGCCCTCCCGGAATAATACGATATATGATGTGCTGTAGATCGCACCGAGTGATCACATTTGGACAGAGAAAAATGATAAATGTATGTTGAAACAATGTAAAACCGTCTGAACAGGGTATTGTCAGGGATTTCTGCCTGCCTCGCTTTCGCAATAACCGCCCAAATCCCTCTCTGAGCGCTTCACATCTATTTAATGCCTTATTATCTTAAAAAATATACAGCAGCTATCGCCTCAGACTCCGGCAGGCCCCGTCTCCTGACAAATTTACCTATTCTCCAATTCTGGTGATGCGTTTGAGGAGCGAGCCTCTGTCAATCCCGGTTAAAGACAGCATTCCCTTCTTAAGCTTTTGATATAGAGCCCGGCTGTAAAGCTCGAAAGGAAGAAATATATTCAGTTAGTCGCAGCCGCCTCGCAAAACCAGCTTTGGAAACGGCGTATTGAAATGGCTAATTAACTGACAGTGTCCAGTCAATTCGGTTTGCTAAACCTGCAGCTCACCTCTGCTGAAGGGTCGTCCCTGGGGTGCGTTTGACATGCACACTTTTTATGGCCCCTAAGAATGATTTTAGCAGCAAGGCTTTGTGCTGGATGGAATATCCCCACCTCCGATAAGTCCATGTATCTTCTTTTATTGGAGTATGAAGGGGAATGGCAATGACACTTTTATTCCGGTAGAATTCGGTGCAAACTCCCAGGGGGTGGGCAGAATGTGGCCTGGCCGTAACGGGCACGAGCCGATCTTTTCGGAACACGGCATAAATCAAAACAACAGAGAGATTGTATATGTCTCGATCACAGCAGCTGTTGGGAACTGTTACTGTTTTTGACAAATACAGTTGACCGCTTTCTACTTTGACTTCACTTTTGTATGAACTTCTAGGATGCGGCTGAAAGTTTGTTTGTGTGTACTTAACTATAATTTAGCTTCACGGAATAGCTCACCGAGAAATGAAAATGATACCATCGTTTCTTCATCCTCTTGTCATTTCAAATCAGTAGGACTTACTTTTGCAGAACAAAAACGAAGACATTTGGAGAATATCGGTAACCGAACAATACCGGTACCCATTGACTTGCCTTGGTTTTGTCTCTATATGGTGGAAGCAGGGGCGCCGTATATGGGGGGAAAAGTTAGGACAATTCCAAGGGCCCCAAAAATAGGTAAAAACGAATAAAAAATTATCAAACCGTCATCATTCATTATATAATGTATATTTATATAATAATACAATTAATGATCTCTTTGTTTTGGCTGTAAAAGTTAAAAATCCCCATTGAACAAAAAGTAAACAACCATATTTACCGTCCACCCCCAATGTCTGCATGAAATGGTTTGGTCCTGTTAAGTTGCAGTCAGTAGATGCACCAGAATTACAGTGACCACAATGTTGCCTAATCAAAATCTGGTTTTCAAAAAAGGAAAGAGAGAAAAGAGAGAGAGGAAAGACAAAGGAAAGAGTGTCAAACTGTAACTCAGTTTTTCACCAAGAAAGGTGTGTAGCCAATAGCAGTGGTTCTCAACTCTGAGTTTAGCACCAACTCTGATAAAACACCTGAAGATGCATCAGTGACTTCAGGAACCGACGCATTCAACATAATGTTGAACGCGTCAACATTATGGGGCCCATTTTGAGGGGGCCCATTTTGAATTTTTTCAATGGGCCCAAAATTCCTGGCGGCACCACTGGGGGAAAGTGAAAAGGTACCACCGTTGTTCGGTTATCAACATTCTTCAAAATATCGTCTTTAGTGTTCTGCAAAAGAAAGTCTTACAGGTTTATTACATGAGCGCATGTAAATGATGACAAAATGTTAATTTTGGGGTAAACTATCCCTTCAAATTGATAAAACAGAATTCAGGTTGCCATTGAAAAATCATTTCACATTTATTTCAAAATGTGACGTTCTGCTTACGTTCTAAGTTAAAACTTCAATGGCATGCCTTCGTTTCGATATAAATGTTAGTTTAAGGGCTGTCAAACAATTATCCGCGGTTAATCACATCCAGATTAAACGTTTGTGTTTTTCATAAAATATATCTTTGTACAATGCATTTAATTTTGTATTTATACACACATAAATATTTACATGTATTTATTTATATTTACCAATCATTTTAACTATATATAAATGTTTAAATATATGTATGTTTGTATGTATGTATGTGAATATAAAAAAAAGTATATGTACAGTACATATTATGTAAACACAAACTTTTATTTTGGATGTGATTTAATGGGATTAATCGTTTAACTGCCATAATTAGTTTGTTTCCTTGGTAACATTCGTTTTTACATGGAGAGTTTAGTTGTTCACAAGTATAAGGTACATTTCTTGGGGTAAAAGCGTTACAAAATTACAGCTTGGCGTTTACTTTTTTACTAAATATCAAAAATTATATTGAAAAAGACATTTTTACCCATACGTGTAACTAGCGGTATGAAAAGAAAACCTGGGAACATGTCCCAATAATCTTGTATTTGTTAACATTAGTTAATGCATTAGCTAATATAAACTAACAATAAAGAATATTTCTTACCACATTTATTAATCTTAAATTATTTCAGCATTTACTAATACATTGTAAACAAAACAGTTGCTTTTGATTTTAATAAAGTTAATGCACAAGGAACTGACATCAACTAACAATATATTTGAAAGCAAATGCTAAAAAAGATTATTGTTGGTTTGTGTGAGCTCATGCAATTACTAGTGTTAACAAATACAACCTTGCACTTACTTAACAGTGTTACCAAAACTTTTAATGTAAGAAATAACAATTTTAAGTTCGTGGAATGTCAGATGACGAAAAACCGACGAACGTCATATTTGACCCATGCATGTTTTTTTTCTTAACCGAAAGCTTTGGTTTTATCCGTCTGTGCCCAGCTTTGATTATATCTTAAACCCCGTCACCTTAAATTATCATTTTAATAGTAACATTAGTATGACAGCAACATGTTATTAGACTTAAGAGCAAAGTACGAATCAGGTTTTCATTTCTCTCATCTTAAGCAGGGCGCTATCGTTCCTTCTGCATCGGCTCAGTGATTACACATTTAATGAAAACTATCTCCGTAGAATTTCCAAAGTAAATGCAATTTAAATATCTATTTATCTGTCTTTGAGAGTGGCTTTGAGGTATTAGTTCATGTGAGCAGGTCTGGCCTGTTAATTTTCTGCCTCTCTCCTTGAGTTGAGACCGAGACCGAGGGGTACAGCGTTCCCCCAACGCCACCCTGAAACTCAGCAGTGCAGATGAATAATGCAATCGCTCCAAACCCCCATCACACACACACACACTGCAGGGCCCGGAGCTGCGAGGGTTCAAGTGTACGCACTTGAGGGGCACCGACAGTATCAGCGCACAATTATCTGGTGAATTTGTACACTTTATTACTGGTGCTCCACTGGGCAAATAATGTCACAACATAGTGACTGGCCCTTCAAAAGCATATTTAGCTAATAAGAGCAAATTAATTAGACTAGAATGAGCTTAGCAGGGGGGACACTGGCTGGCGGTGAACGCGTGTGCTCGATACAACACAGTCGTGACTTCTCAAACACAACCTTAGATGGATTGACACAGAGGATGAGACTTACATTGGATTAACCTCACAGGTGACACGTTCTCTTATCTCAGGTTAAAGGGACAGTTCACACAAAAATATAAATGTTTTCATCATTTATTCAACCTCATTCAAAAACTGTCTACTACTCTTTCCTCAGTGGAACACAAAAGAAGATATTTAGAAAATGTCTCCATGGTTTTGTTTTAATAACGGATGTCAATGGGTTTGGTTGGTTGGTTGGTTGGTTATCGACATTCTTCAAAATATCTTCTTTTGTGTTGTGCAGGAGAAAGAAAGTGAATGACATCATGGTAGTAAATTGTGATTTTTCCCCCCCATTTTTAATCAAACTAGCACTTTAATATAAAAAAGCAATCTGTTACTTTACGATGGGGTATTATTTATTAATTTGTTAAGATAACAGACTTGTAGTGAGCAAACTATTTTTACAGCATCTGTTCATCTCGATATTTCAATTATTTGTTATATTGGTAACAATTGTTCATTCATGTTGGGTCATTGTCCATTAACTTTTGTTAACAGATGCATTTGAATGTTTTGTAAGCTATAGACCACTTCAATACACTTCAAGTTAATTATTTTTTAATCGTACAGATATAATTCATTCTTTAAGATATTCATTTAACTTTTTTATTCTCGTTCTTCGGGACCAGTGTTGGATAGGCATTGTTTCTGTTTATTTATTGATCATTTTTAGTTGATGTTATTCAAGTGGTTACCAAATGGAGTATTATTGAAAAGTGTTTACCAAATAACTGCATTTACATTATTGACATGACAACATTGGCTAAACCAGTTTAAATAACAGTCAACTAGTTAATACTCATTCAGTTTCTGATTAGTAAGACATTGCGGTTTATTTTAAAATGTAAAAAGATCTGTTAGTTTTATGTTCAGAACCCTTTGTTAAATGTCAGTCTTAAACATTTGGTACATGCATTATAGATGCTTTGTGTTTTTTCTGCATCCAAAGGGTCAGGGGGTCTCTTCCGCATAGGTCGTGCGTTTATGGCCGGCAGGACCTTTGCATAAAACTCCTAACAGAGATAAATACATGATGGACAATCGCTGCACTCACTCTGCCTCCTGTCTCACCCTCGTGTTTGTCACGCAAAAGTCTGTTAACCCCATCACGCGAGTCTTAAATCAAAGTGCGGACACGTGGCTGATGGGTGTTTGACGTCCCCGAGCTCCTGTCACTGCTGAGTCAAAGTTGGAGGTCTGGTGTCCTTGTCTTTTTCCCAAGTGGGCAATCATTTCTTAATCTGTCCACAGCTGGCGGGACGTGCATTCCGAACGCGACCTCGCCGAACGTCAGCTAGACACACATGCTTAGACTCGCACTTTGTTTGGTGCTTCAACTTCCCTTCTTATTGTGAATGGGTGTGAGATGCTTGGATAGTTAGATTCTCCTTTCTGTGTTTGTGTATCGATTGGGTTGAATCAAAAAATGTTTTGAAGGCGTAGGCTTTCGCTTTTGCGTGATATCCGACAAAAGATGTACTGAGTTATATGTCTGTTTTACACGCACACAGTTTTGCTTCTTTAAAAGAAATACGGGACCAAAAAATGTCATTGTCTTTTCAAATCATCAATTATTCAGCCTCCATCCAACAAAGCGTTCACGCTCAAGAAACCGGATCACTTTGTCTCTTTCGTCTCCTTTATTCATGACAAACTTGCATGGAAACTTTAAATTAATTATGAAAACAAAAATATATTTAGCTCTAGTCTGTGAATCCCATGAACCCGTACAATGCCCACGGTGCGCCGCTCTGTCACAAAAATCAAAACGAAAGAGAAATGTGAGGACTGAAGGCAGAGCGCCGAGACTGAACGTAACCTCATCAGCTAAAGAACAAAGGTGAGAGAACATCAAAACAAGGAAAGGACATATCACTGATGTATTTTTCCTCTTGATAAGTAGGAAAAGTTTTCTTCTGACTATCAAACATATATATTTATTAGTATTATTATTTTCGCTTCTCTGGGACGATGCAGTGAAGGGAAGTCGTGAGGGGAGGAGGGCAAAAATAAATTTTTAATTTGATGGGTGAGGATGAGCGTTCGCAGTTCAGATGTTTTCTGCGTCTCGAAGCAGACTTCATCTTCGACACGAGTCCCACGTGGTCCGAGGGAAACATTCAAAGTGACGAGCGGGAAAAGTCAAGCATCCAGCGCGACGACGTAAAACTCTAGCGCTTTGATGGAGGCAAGTGACAGATATTCCCCAACCATTGTAAGGCGTCTGTTAGATTCACACCTGAAGATGAGATACCGTTCAGAAGAGGCCTCTCTGAAGAGTCATAAACTCAGGACATCTCAGAATTTTTTTTATGAAGTGATTTTCAGAGTGATTCGTATTTTTGTTAAATTACGAAGTCGTAATTACAAGTGGGACAATCTGGCTTTTTGAGCTCCAAGTTGGAGGCACGTCAGGTGAGAAAATATTGTAAATTCAACGCCTGGTTCTTTAGACAAACAGTCAACCAATGAACGGTCTTTGGAGGCCGTCAATTTTCCCCCAGCTTCTCGGGAAGAGATGCTCTAGAACAATCCAAAAACCAAGATCTGATCAAATCAATTTTGACTTTCCATTTTTTCCATCTTCGCCAGTCCATTGCCGTATTCATATTTAGTATTCTCACCCGCTCTCGCATGTTTTTCTTCAGACAACCTGTCGTTCCTGGCCAAGTCAGCTTCAAATAATTAGCCTACAGTAACGTGAGACGAGCCACTTAAAAGCACGCATGAATCATGTATGGCTTCATTTTAAACTGCTTTGTAGACAAACACACTTGCAAAGTCAGCTTCTGAGGAGAATGCAAATCCCCGTTCTTCTGCCCTGAGCCCGGTTTTAATGTGCTAAAACGAATGAGGACAGGCTTTCTTAAACCGCTCTTTAAATGTGTCATTACCTGTCACCCGGGCAGCATCGTTCAAGGGATTTTCTGTTTGCCTGCCTTTTTTTAGCCCTTCCTTTGTCATCCTGAAAAATAAATGATGCAGAGAATGATGGAAAATGTTTAAGATTGAGGGCACTCAAGCAGCAATTAAATTTGACTCTGGGGGAAATTATCTACAAAAATGGGACATGGGCCTGGCGTGTGGTCAAATGGCTTTTCCTTGTTCTTCATTCGTGTACTTGAGCACCACTTTGGAACACAAAACTTTTTATTTAAAAAAGATTCCTTCCGTCCGCCTGACCACCTTGTCAAGGTCCATACGGTGAGGTTCCGCTGTCCAGTGAACACAGATTTAAGGCGTACATCTGCCAATATAGTGTCTCTGTTACATATTCTAGGTTAGATATTTTGCATTTTTTAAACAAAATATACATTTTAAAATGTTCAGATGTTGCTCTTTCATAGTTTTGGAGAGATTTGATGGAGGTCTCAACTTAGTCTAGAGCGTTTCTCTTAAAATTGCTTAGGAGGAAAAAGAATGAAAATAAGTGAGAAAAATACATTGTTAAAAGAGTATGGAGGTGTAAAATGAATGTAGATTGTAGAGGTAAAACATTCTGGATTTGGGTAAATTTGTTGAGAAATGTTTGAGTTCATATTGAGATCTTCAATAATACCGACTTTTGATTGCAGACTTGACCAATCTGGGCTCAGTTTGACACATTGACATCTCTTCTGAAACTCTAATGACAGAGACATTTGTGAGATTTCTGACTCTTTTTCTCAAGAGAAATATCTGTGATTCAGGAGACATACGTTGAGCAAAAATGTGTATTTGCTCTCCATTTATTCTCATTGGTGTCTGTGAGAAATAAAATAGTTTTTTTCGTTCTTATTCTACTGATTCCAGGTTTAACTTGAGACACACAGAATAAGTTTAGCACCCGACTTAGACGTTATATAAGCAATAATAACGTGCATGAAAACACAATAGCAATTTTAATATCGTTGTATAACAGGCTGTTGCACAACACAATTACATCACAAGAAAATGTTATTCATTAAAATAACTCTGTGCCCGCAATAACATTAACATGTTTACTAATGAACAATGAAAACGTCTGATTTGTGTCATGCATGTTTATAATAACGTATGTTATGTATGTGCTTTGGGAGTTTTGAAAGTAGGCTAAGACTGTGTTTACCGTTTGAAGGACAATTTTAATTACAAGTCGCGTGATGAATTAAAGCGTTTCGGTAAAACGTCTCCAACTCTAATAGCCGCCGTAACCGCATTCCACATGAGTATTATGTTGTCAGGACTGTATTTGGTGCTGTAATGCATAATAAAAGTGTTTTGGCAATTAAAAGTCAGGCGCTAAATTAACTTCCCTTTTTCCGGAATATCAATAACTGCATGCGTGCCGGAGTTTGTGCCGATTAGAGTGAGGGCTGTTTTTATAATTGCTTTTCTCCCCGTGGCAGAGAGGGCCCAGAGGGTCAGATCTGAAGAACCGAAGCGCCTTCTCCAGGGGAACTGCACGGGACCTGCAGACGCAGATTAATTGTGTGAGGTTCTGGGGCTTTAATTTGCAGGGGAGGAAATGACTGTGTAACCTAATTAAACACTGACTTGTTTCAGATATCTGTCCAGCTGCAACCCGAACGCCGCGTCGCACGATGTCGCCGCCCGTAATTGCCTCGTATGCAGTCAGAAAGCGAAAGGGTGGGATTCGGGGGGG
Source organism: Triplophysa dalaica (assembly GCF_015846415.1). Lineage (NCBI taxonomy): Eukaryota > Metazoa > Chordata > Actinopteri > Cypriniformes > Nemacheilidae > Triplophysa > Triplophysa dalaica. Next base: position 20,348,865 of record NC_079558.1, read on the forward strand.
CGTCAGGGTGCGGGTGACACAGAGGTGAGCATGGGGCGCGATTTTCTCAAGTGATCAATTTAAGGGAAACTCTATTGCTCTTAACGGCAACGTCTTTAACTCGGATGGCGAGCTGTTGCTAATTAGGATGTGCATTTGGAAATGTACGATCATGGCGCGCAGCTGGAAGTCTTTTATAGAAACGTACTGGTGTCTGCTCTTGTGGGACACCAGGAAAAAGAAATGTTGTATCGTGAATTCTTAAAGGAATAGTTCAATCAAAAACGGTACTCCTAAGTCTCCTTTAGTAAACTATATGAAAAAACAGTTTTTTTTGTGAGCTCCTGCATTAATTGTGATGTTGGTGAGATGTATGGTTGATCAAACCCAGTGGCAGATTGTGTCTGATTATCCTCTCTGTATCTGTCAGGGAGGGAGGTATGATTCCAACATAAGCCCTTTCACTGCCTGGCTCAGGGCTCGCCCCCAGCTGGACGCCACGGACTGGTCCTCGGGGACGCGGAAGGGCTCTCTGTTCGGATCCGTATCGATCCGCGATGCTGATGAAAGAACTCGCTGGTCACCTTGAGCCCTGCGTATCCCGCGGCAACGCTGCAGCCCCCCGTGTCACTTTAGTCAGACCAAGAGGCTTCGGGCCACAAGAGGTGTATGTGTAGGAGAGAGACAGAGGTGAGACGGCCCTCCAGGAATAATGATACAGAACTGCATTTTTAACAGTGCATTTCACAAAGAACTGCCTCCGCCAAGTTACGATGAAGTACAAGTTACGTTTGGTAAAAATGATGTATTACGGTTACAGTACACTCTCAAAAATAAACGTGCTTTACGATGCCATAGAAAAAAATTTTTTTGTCTAAATGGTTCCATAAAGGACCTTTATCATCCAAAGAACCTTTCTGCCTTTCAAAGGTTTGTGGCGAAAAAAATTAGGATAGAGGCGGTTCTTTAAAGAACCTTTATGGTTCTTCTGTAGCATCGCTCTAAAACCTACCCAGCACCTTTATTTTTAAGAGTAGAGCCAGGATTCATTTGTATTTTGATTCTTTAAAAATGGAACTGGAAAAAGTTATCGTAATCTCGATTTTACTATCAAATGCATTCCTGCTAGAAATAAGAAGTGAATTGTGTTTCTGGGCTAGATTAAGCTTTGACATCTAACAAGACATCTTTTATTGTGGTCAAAGTGGGCTTAATATTTGCACGTTTGTGAAGCGACCAGTTGGCAGAACCTTCTCGGTTCGGTCTAAAATATTCTTAATTCTAAATTTGCTCATTTACAGAATCTTTTAAAACACATTGACTATTTCCCCATAAGAAGTGACTATTTCCCAATCGTGTAAAAGTTGGGCGGACATTGCTAGGCCCCTGCTAGCATTGAAAGCATTGTCGATAAAAAAATTATAATAATTTATAATCACATAAAAATGTGCACTGAAATGCCTCTAACCTATCTTTTTAAAAACAAAAGTTATGATAAAGTAGGTAGCGATAGGATTACACTTTGCATCTATTTGCACTATTTAAAATAAAAACACGCAGAAAAAACCTCAGAGAACCAAAGCAGATCGGTAGCCCATCATTTCCCATCGCAACATCTCCAGACAGAACCTTGATGATAACACGCATCAAACTGCTCTACGGGGAGTATAATGACTTCTTTTTTCTTTCTATTTTACCATTGACGAGCGATTTCCCAGGTTTAAACAGATGCTGGGAGAAACATGGGCGATTGATCAGCGATGATGCCTCACATTTGAAGATCACACGCAAGACAAAGGAAAGCTAAGTAGGACAGCGTCGGACTCTCCCAAAACACAAGACGGGTTAAGGGAAAAAGTATGAATGAAAGAGAACCGAGATGGAAGTCTTGGGAATTAAGTAAAATATAATTAATTACGGCACAGTGAAACTTAACGGTATCAGAAATATCTTTTAATGGTGAGTACATCAGGAGCGTCACACGCGGGGTAGTCGTATGGCTCAGGGCGAGGGAAGATTTAACTACCGGCACCCAAGTACAGCTGGAATATCTGCCTGATCCCAGTCTGCATGACTCTGGGAGTTTGTTGTTTGCGGCCTTATGGGAGCCGGACGGAGAGGAAATGGGCTTCCGACTGCCGGCCACGGCCGTGCCTCAAAAAGAAGAAGAGCTTTCGAGATTGATCTTCGGCACGCAGCATGGGATTCAGGTAAAGGAGTCAACGGCGGCTATTGGACAGCTGGGGAGCCTCCTCAGAGATCACAGACCATATTGAGGAGAATAAACTCCCCTCTCTGTGCTTTGTCACTATCAGGACCTTGTCCCACAACCTTGAACACATATTCCCTCGGTAAAGTCACCTGGGAAAAATTACAGACGGAAAGGTTTGTTCTCTATTCTTCTTTTTGTTGGACCCGAGGTTTAATCTTCTACCCAATACTAGAGACTCATTTTTTTATATCTCTCCGGAGAGCTGCCGGGTTAAAAGCCTTCCCAAAATACCCCAAATGATCGGCACAAAAGAAATACTTAGAGATTTAAACCCTGCAGATCAGTTTTATGTGGTTTAAAGTTTATTTATTGGTCTTGACAGACTTGGCATTATAAAGTGCCTTGCACATCATTCGAATTCAGAGACATTCTGAAATTATTGTTTTTGTGACAGTGTCGCATACTTCTCATCGATCTAATTGATGCTTAAAAAGAAATGTTGAGCTTAAGAACCTTAAGATGTGGTTTTAGGACTTTGTGTCGCATAAATGTAAATAATGCTCTTTGGAAGAAAGCGTCTTCCAAAATTATAGCGTAAATGTACTTTAATTTTAAAACAGATTATTCCTAGGATTCTTAAGAATTACATTTATTCACCAAATAAACTTTACATTGTGAAAGTTGAAATTCGCAGAGATTTGTGAATAACAAAAAGTCATTATCATTTCTAATCTTTAAAAATGATTTACTTTTTTATATAGAACATAAGTAATTCTTGCACAGACAAAACTCACCGTCACAATATCAATAATATTTGTTTTGAGTGGTTATTAAGACATTGCAAAGTCTTATCATGTTAATTTAATAAACCCTCTTAAAGTCCAATAACATATACTGAAATATTCTTATTTCTTGTTAGAAATTACGTCACCATATTTATTCAGTAAAACTTACTTAGACTCCATTAGGATCTATAGTAATCATAATATCTTTTTATTTACAAAATATGAACTAATTATAAAAATTATATATTGTGTTGAAGCAATGATTTCACAAAGAAATCATTTCTGTGAGTCACTTCTTTTGAATCATCAGTCCAAATGATAGTGAGCTACGGTCAAAATGTGAGAAAGAACTAGTGTACGAAAATGACCACAGGTGAGATGATTCTTCTTTACTCAATAACGTCCAAAGTGTTAAAAAGTTTTTTAAAGGATTTTAAACATTATACTGACTTACTCTTCAAGTATTTTTCTCCATTTTTGACATAGTTTCTTTGTCTGTGTGCTTTGATCACATCTCATTGGCTTCACCCATCAGCTGTGTTGTGTGGAAAAGAACAGAGGCATCGTGAAAAGGGCCACAAAGTGCAACAAATCCCCCACCATACAGTGTGTAACCGTGCTCCTCCTGGCACTCTGAGACAAGAGGCCCAGCTGGGACTTTACCCAGGATCACGTCGCTTTCATGGGCAAACCCGACTTCACCTGCCCCCCCTTCCCTATCCCCCTCCATCACAAATCCCACAGACTCCCCCTCCAACCATCCCAGCTGAGCTTTGCTAATCAGTATGGCGACGAGAGACAAGACTTGGTTAATTCGACCAATTAGGCCTAAGCATTGTTTGTGGCTAGCGACATTTTGTATTCGCAAAAATGTGTGGAGTGCAAAACATGCCCTGGAGCGACGGCATGATAGTGCCCCGGCCGTGGCCACGTGTCAACAAAATGTGAACGGGGCTGTTTAAGGGAGTACGTGTGTCCAAACATGAATATATGAATTTGACGGGATGTGTTTTTTTACGCTTTTAATTACAGTCAATTTATTCGTCATACTTGTGTTAGTGTTGTGCGTTTTAGCTTGCACTGACAAAACAACCTCAATGCAATTCTTAACTATTTTACAAGGTACATAATTCATTTTGGTACGATCATTTGTATATTTTAGAGAGATTTGCATTCTTTCACAAAGTATTAATTCGACATAAATGAAAAGCATTCTTTATTCCTGTCTCATGTTTAAATCAAGGTATTTGTCATCAACTCAGTCATCTTTCTAAACCAAAAATTACATCATTTGATTAATTCCAACAACAAACTTAACTTCATAAAAATACTGAGATCTTTTTTATAATAACATGTATTGTATTTTTCAGCGTATTTTCTTTCCAGAACTACATTTTTTCTGTATGCATTGAAAACTAGTTTGCAATCATTGCAAAATTGCAAAAAGTGGTCTAGAAATAAAATGGAATCAAATAATGACAGTTTGGTTTAGGAAATGTGCTTCATTATTGCTTTGAAATCAGCCATCTTGTTAAAATAATGAATTTCGACCAATCAACATCAAGGACTCACATTTTATAATTTTGTTTATGATGCATTTTATCTCCTTTCCATCTCTCTCTCTCTCTTTTTCTTTCTCTCTCTTTTATCTCTCTCTCTCTCTCTCTCTCTCTCTCAGTCTCTCTCTCTCCCTCTCTCCCTCACTCACTCACTCCCTCTCTCTCCCTCTCTCCCGTTCCCTCTTTCTCTCTCTCTCTCTCTCTCTCTCTCTCTCTCTCTCTCAGTCTCTCTCTCTCTCCCTCTCTCCCTCTCTCACTCACTCACTCACTCACTCACTCACTCACTCCCTCTCCCTCTCTTCCGGTCCCCTATTTCTCTCTGTCTCTCTCTCTCTCTCTCCCTCTCTGTCTGTCTTTTGCAGAAGGGAGTCAGCAGAGGGGTCTTGGTGGCAGATGGGCAGCAGTATCAGGGATTGGCTAATCCCAAATCTGCCATCTTCTCACCACACCGAAACCAGGGGAGAGGCACGAGCCAGCTGCTACATCTCTGCTTTTCATGCTCGTCTGCACACAACAGCTGCAGCAGGCCTGCCTGCTTGCTTCTAAATTATTAAACATCTTTTTAGTTTGTTCCAGATGCAGGGCCCGATGTGCTCGCCGAAGTCTTTGTGCATTTTACATACCGTTCCTTTTCCCCACCTCTCATCAGAATGCTGTTTGTAAAAGTCATTATCCCATCTGCGCCGCCAGTTTGGACAAAACAGCACGAGACGCATCCAGCTCGTCCCTCCTTTCCGGGACAATTTGGGAGTTGAGGATGACGGTGACGATGAAGGGCCGTAGGGGTTTGGTTCTGCCACCTCTAAACATGGGGCCCACCTGTAAACCGTGAGCCGTCTCAGTCTATGCCGGTGCTTTGGGGCCTGCGCGCGGGAGTTTTGCAAGTAAGATTTCGTCCTTTGGAAGCTAAAGACAGACCGAGGCTCTATTACAGACAGGCTGAAATAATCTGCTACTCACAAATCTTTCCCCTAAGGCAGGCTGGTCTATTATTGCCATGAAAAGGCGTGAGAGTCCTGAATATTCATCAGGGAGGTGGAGGAGGGATGGGAAGGGCTCCAAAGTCCCACCGCGGTGACGCTCACGTTCAAATCATCAGATGATGGGTCGGGATACTGATCAGACCGTTTAGTATACTGTTGACGCAGCAGTCTGCCCCGAAACCTGTAGAGCTAAGACTGTTAGTTATTCATTGTTTGTTTCTATTTCTTTTTGCCGTTGGGTGACTAGACAGGTGTCACAGTGACACATGATGTCCTCTAATCTCTTTTCTATTCTGCTTTTTTAATATTATTCTGAAACATACATATATTTGTATTTTAAATCATGAATTTGTCACAATGCAGTCTTAACTTTTGTGGTTTAAAAATTATTGTTTACTTTTAACTAGGGATGTCAAACAATTAATCGCGATTTATCACATCCAGAATAAAGGTTTGGGTTTACATAATATATGTCTGTGCAATGTGCATATTCATTTTGTATTTAAAAACACATACAGATAAATGTACATATTTAAGAAAAAATTCAAATATTAAAATTTATAAATGCTTATATATATAATTTAAATTATTAGTTAATATAAATAAATACATCTAAACATTTTCTAAATATACATACATGTACATGTATGTTTTTCAGTTTATTAATACAAAATGAACATGCACAGTACACATACATATATTATGTAAACACAAACTTTTATTCTGGATGCGATTAATCACGATCACGGTTTTTTATGAATAAGGTCAACAAACAGTAAAATCAAGGATCCCGATATTTCACGTGTTTACATTGGCTTTGTGTTAAGCAGAAGTTGCTGTTTTTATGCTGTTAACACAACACCAGGAAAAACCACGTGCTCCAGAATGGAGGAGGAAAAAGAAAGGAAGAGAATGTTTTGAGAGATTTGGCATGAGTCTGCAGCACCAGAGCTTCTGGATTGAAATTATGAAGCGTGAGAGAGGTCCGGAGAGAGACTCGGGCTCTCTCATCATCTCTCCCCGTCCAGATGAGTTCTCAACGGCCCACACACACCAGAGACGCTCCTCCACTGGAGCATCAGCACCTGTTGTTTTCACTCGCTCAAGACAGACAGACCGTATGGAAGTGTGCTGAACAGACAAAAATAAAGAAATGTTTCGCTTTTTGGATTTTGCCAACGATATAAAACACATTTGCAATGAAAGCTCCCAAGAGGAAGCAAAAAGGGTTTTACAGTTTGATTTCACAAAACAATCTCTCAATATTTTTTAACCTGTCATTCAGCAACCTAAATCAACATGAAGTTAAAACAAATCTTGTATTTGTTTATAATGTCAAAGCACGGGTCTTATTATGAACGATTTATAAGTGCAATAAAATCATTTTCCAATAGATATATAAAAAAATTCAGCAAAATTGAATCACTGTCATCATTTATCATCCTTAAATTGCTCCAAATCTAAATGTCTTTGTTCTGTTGAACACAAAATATATTTGGAAGAATGTAAGCAACTGACATTTCTGGGACACCACTGCAAATCTTTACACTGTAAAACTTTGCTGTAGTTTTGCAGCAGGTTTCCCAGTAACTTACTGTAGATGTAATTACTTTCCTATTAGTACTGTTTTCAATTTGAGATAAACTTTACTTATACCAAGATTAAAACACTTTGACTTTCAAGATTTAAAATGCGCAAGCAGAGTCTGGTCTCATTACTGGCATTAGCACAGCAACACTGTAAAAATGACTTTCTTCCTAAGCTTTTTGTTTTGTTTCCTACTAAAAATATTTAAAACTTCTTAAATTACGATACATTAATGAAACAAGACTAAATATCATAGGTCACTTTAAAGAAAATATAAGAAATAGGTAAGTTAATGTTTTAAACAAAATTGTAAAATAAAACTACAGTAATGTACCGGCAAAGTTTTACAGCGTACCACCGAAGAAAAAAATATTTTAAGAATTTAGGAAAACAAACCGTTCTGGGTCACCTTTGACTGCATTTAAATTGTTCCTACTATGATGGTCAGGGGTGCCCCAGAAATCTCAGTTGCTAGCATTTTTCTTACTATACTTCTTCGTGTTTAACAGAACAAAGACATTTATAGAGGTTTGGAACAACAAAACATTCAATCTTCAATTGAAAGAACTCAAACACACTCATATAACATGAACTCAAAGAGACTCATATAAAATGATTAAAAATAAATACGATCAAGCGTCAGAGTTTGGCTTTCAAAAGCTAGATACACTGCACGATTCAGGTGAACAAAAACACAGACGACGAGAGAAGCCAAAACAGAGCGGACACTCTTTAAATCCTCGCCAAGTTTCGCCTCATCACTTTCTGCCCACAGATGGTGCCACGGCCATTCATCTAATGCCTCTCTCACTTTGGCTGGCACGGCCAGTTTACGCTTCACAATTAGGCTGTGCTACTTTGCAGAAAAAAGGTCAGGTAATAGTTAATTGTATGCTAAAAATGTCCTGATTCTGACACACATTCTCTCTTTAAATAGCTTTGCCTGAGAATGCATGATAAATTGTCAATAATTGACCTCAGAGTTGTTCCAAGTCTTGGACTATAATTTATGAGACCAACAGAGAACTATAAGGAGGGCATTTGCGACTACACATGCTGACGTTTTACAAGCGCTGTTGATGAATGAACCTGATAAAGTCTCTCTGAGAGTTTGTGATGTTCATAGGCATCTATTGGTTGCTCTTTTATCAGCTTGGATCTTTGAATATTCATCAGACTCCTGAGAGGTGCTGAACGATCCAATCAGATCCAGTAGAAGAAATCCTTCAGCTTTGGATTCTTTTAACATTCTCCACTGAACCGAGGCACGGGTTCATGGATGCTCTGATCAATTCTGAATGTACAAATTGTTTTATTTGAACGGAAAATGCAAACTGTTGTTTCTCAAGTCCAGATTAATTGCACGGTTTCTGACCCACATATTGGCTGCTACTTGGGAATGCCCAAAGCTCTGAATTGGTATAAGTTTTATAATAAGGTTGTTTTATTCGAAATGAACAGACTCAGAACGGTTGTTATTGGAAGTGAATGAGGGCTTTCGCTGACTTAACTAAAGCATTCCCAAAAGAAAGAAATCAAAAATGAAATCTTTTTAATTTCTCAGTTATTTCTTCTAGACATCAATAAAATTTAAATAAGGAGCAAATGGATACTTTTGCACCGGTCTCCTGCATCTCAGATATTTCTCCTGAGAGAAAGATCTCACGAGAGATGTCAACAATGTCTCAAACTGAGTTCAGATTTGTCACGTCTGCGATCAAAAGTCAATATTATTGAAGTTCTTTATATATGAACTCAAACATTTCTCATCAAATTTACCCAAATCCAGATTATTTTACCTCAACAATCTACTTTAATTTACACCTCCATACTCCTCATGGATGTGAACAATTATCTCATTTGTTGCTGGGGGGTTTTCTCCAATGCAATTTAAGTTAATTCATAAATACAAATTCCCGAGCAATGAGAGAATGTTCCTCTGGGTTTAATCAGAGTGTTTTTAAATACAAGTTGAACTACTTTGGCAAATTCACAGTGAAGTTTTAAGTTCGGCGTGCGTGTGCATTCATGTGTTTCCTGCATTGTTATTGCGGTGTTGTGTACTGCAGGTTCAATTGTGATAATGCAATAGGATTCAGGCACACATTAATTAGCCGAGGACGACCCAGGAGAGCCCGACTGGATTCGCTATTACTGCCAGAAATGCAAGAACACTCAAAGACAAATTATACAGTGCTTGATAAATTAACTAATGCCTCTCTGATTAAAAGCCTGAAATGCAATCTCATTTTTTTTCTCGTTCAAATTACCAATTTGTCGGAACAAATGAATCCAATATGCTTTCTGTTTCCATTTGCCGAATGCAACCTTACATCTAATTTCATGTGACAAAAATGCTCACCTTCCATTCTGGCATTCATATCCCGTTTTCATTACAGTTTGCCTGTTTAGCAATTTATCGGACCATTTTAACCACTGTGAGACTGATTTCAAATGCTATGAATATGAAATTATCTATTTGAATAGCCATTTTCATTTAAGGTTGTCATATTTAATAAAAGCATGTTGGGTAACAAAAGTGAATGTTTGCACTTATAAAACTTAGTTCAAAACATTTGATTAAAAAAAGCGGTTAAAAAGTTGCTCTGGGTTTCATAAAATAAAAGCCACTTCTTCAATGTCACAAATGTGTTTACATTTAAAAGTGCATACAAATCATAAATGTATCCATTTTACCTCAACTTTTGTTTAATGTTTCTCCAAATCTTACATTTGTATTATGAGCTTTAGGATGAAGAAATCCTATATTTAACTCCACTCTTAAACAATGTTTGTCATGTTAAATCTATTTTCTTATTTGATGGATCTTGTCAAACATCTGTGATAATCAAATTAGCCTCTCGAGACATCCTTAAAATGTTTACAGAACCTGAAGTGTTAATTCACATCTGCAAGTCATACAATACTACAAACAATTCTTGTGAATTCATCTCCAGAAGCTCTTTTCTAAATCTACTTTCCTCACACATTTTTAATGTTGGCCACTTGCTAATTTGCCAAGTGTAAATACATTTTCGTGTCGCGTAGTGTCTGAATTTCAATCTGCACCTCCGGCTTGGGTTAATTAAACAAGAGAGGTTGATGCCACATCTGTCCTTCAGCTAGATCAATGAGGTGGGACGTATAGCTCCCCCCAACCCAACCCTCCTCCCTTCTCCTTTTGTGTACTTCCACATTTGTAAGTTTTTGTACACTTAAAGTGACGTCAACGTATGCATTTCTGTGTGTGTGTTAGTGTGAACATGTGCGTGCAGACATGTGTTTTCACACTTTGCCAGTTGCACAGAAGAGATGTGAAAATTTCCTGCAAATGTGACGGAGGCGATAAATTTTCATTTTTATTCAAATTAGCGTCGTCGTACATCAGCACTCCTGTAAACATTTCACCGCGGTATCATCCCACAGATTACGCAGTTCATTCATTAACGTCACCTACTGTTTCTGGTGTTCACCTCTGAATAATTACACGACCGGATGCAGAGGTTACAGACGCCAGAGCAACATCATACACATACTGTGATAAACACACCGTCTGCACAACCCCTGACACTTCAAACTTTCACATAGCACCTATAGAAAGTGTGTGAGCAATGTTTTACAGGCATACAGTGTACAGTAGATGAAACGAAAATGTGATCATGATAATTATATGATACCTTAAACAATAAAATATGTAAGAAAAATGGCAAAATCAAATGCCAGAGTGTTTAATAAGGGAATGTCAACAAATGCACTTTTCTGAATATATCTTTATATTCCTTATTATTCTTTATATTTATTAATTAATTTATTAATTAATTTATATTTATATATAATATAAATAACTTTCCTTATTTTTGAAAGTCTAATTCTGTGTTTTTAGTTAATATTGAAAACGTTCATAATCCTATATTAAAAAGTGAGATCTTCATTTAAGAGTCTGTGTATGCCAACTATAGTTTTTAAAAAAGGTCCAGCCCAAAACTTGCAGGTTGTAGTCAATTTATCTGAAGTAAATTAATAAAATCTCATTTCATACACCTCAAATACATTATTATTATGAATATATTAATAATATATGATTAACATCATTTTATTTTATCATTTATTTTCTTTCGTTATTTTTTTCTGTTTCTTCCTCAGTGTCTGTTTTCAGTATTTGCGTCTTTTCTCTATGAAAGGGGGGCACGAGGGGGCATACCGCAAGCAATCCTCTCGACCACATTCAGCCGGATTCCCCACAATCCTTCGCAAATGTGTCTGGCATTCCAGCTCTGGGTTTAAGTGGCTGAAAGCGTCTCACTCCATCCAATACCTTAAATTCAACTCGAACCCCTTCCACCCCGCCGTCCCCTCTGTATTTTCTGTCAGGGTCTTGATTAAGCAGGTTTGGACAGTGAGTGTGTTGTCTGTCTCCAGCTTCAGGCCTTTGATGCCGGTTTAACTCTAATGGCGCAACACTTCCAATCCGGTTATGGATTTCAGGCCGCTGGAGCGTGAAGAGGCTGCATGTCCATCTTTAATCCCGTGCCCGACGTGGTTGACTCGGGATGCGAAGTCGGCCCACTGGTGCTGCATGCGATTGCTGATAAAGAATAATTCCGGCCGTGTTTGTATGGGACACATGGAGCCGTCCATCAGTCAGAATGGGATTCTCTATTGATGCTTTATGGAGCCCGAGTTGTGCCAGACACATACTTAAATCGCACACCATTCCTTTCATACCAACATGCATGTCCATGGCTGTAACCGAACAAATGGAGTAGACTATTGTTTTTGAAGATTAGGAGCTAAACCCATTCGAGATGGATGCAGCCATGCCAAAATGCTTTTTTTAAACAATGAAAGCTTTTCTGAAGCATTGTTTTTGTGTCCATTCAGGTCTCATATTTTCTTGTTTGAATACATGCAGCCATTTCATTTGTATGTTTATCCTAACCAGGCATTAAATTATAAAACCTTCATGAACTTCAGTTTAAACTTGTACCTTATAAGTTAATTCAACGTAAAATAATAAGTTTTTCTTAATATGCACTCCTCTTTGAATGATGTGCTTGTTGAGTATCCAGTTTCACTCTGAAATACGTTACAGACGTAAAAGAGGGCACCGACGTTCACATCATGTTGACATGTGATGTCAATGCTGAAGAAGTACTTTATAAAACTCAATGCCAGTGAGAGTCGGTCACACACAGCTTGTCACAGACCTCCCTGGGCAGCGTACCTGTCAAGGTAAGTTTGATGTCACAGAAAAGTTTCCATCCCCTCTCCATCCTGAGACGGCGAAGATTCACACAGACTGACAGTTTGTGAATCTACGGGACGGGTCAGTGAATCATACAGTGAGGGCTGTTCGACTCCGTGATGTGAGGATGAAGGTGTCGTCTTCTTTCCCGCCATGTAATCGCTCCCCGCTTGCTAATGTTCACAAGCACTGACTCTTTCACGCTGCGGAGAGACGCTCCACTCGCCGGCCAAACTCGCTATCATCTGCTGTGTGCTAATTGAGTGAATGTGGTCACCGTGACTGCGCCCAAACTCACAGAGAGATGAGACCCCATGACTTAGAAAAGTAACTCCTTCAAGAAAAAAAAAAACAGAGAAGAGATTAAATGAGAGGAAAAGAGAGAATAGTAGATAAGAATAAAATAAATACAGCACATTGTGAGACACAGGTGAGAGAACTGTTGACCAAAAGTTTTACTTTTAATGACAGATGTTGACGTCTTGACAAATCTGAGCATCTTGTATTTTCAGGAACTTATGGGATCACAGTTTTTTTTTTCTTAAAATATAAATAAGTTAGCCTCTACCTTGACCAAAACTTTTTTTCGAGTGTCCTATTGGTTTTAAAAGCAAAGAAAAAAGTAATTTCTATATACTTCTCAGAAGTTAATAAATATGACATTGAAGTATACTTGAGATTTACTATCAGAAAGTTAGTTATGTCTATACTTGTGCTTTGTCTTTTAAACAAGATGAACTTCAAATCTACTTAAATTACCCGTGAAACGGAAGTTGCGATCGTTTTAACTTCCGTATTTTGTCGCATCTCCCCGCGAAATAGAATTCCTAATGTGTAAAATTGTGGGCGTGGGTTTCGTCTTTCTCTGCGGTTTTATTGGATGTATAAAAACTGTCAGCAGACTGACAGTTGAAGGGGAGGGGTTAACGGATGCTCCGCCCAAGCCGTCTAACATACGTCATTTAAGATGGATTGTCAATACAGGAAGGAAGTGCATTTTCAGATTTTAACTGAAGATTATTAGGGCACGCAAATTTTAAAAAGAGAATGACCCAAATTGATCAAATACTTACGATAAACTCTGCAATATTTCATGAATAAATAGGCATTGTCATTTTTTATTTTACTGGGACTTTAAAGTGCACTTAAACATATAGTTGACGTATAAAAAAATCCTAAATAGAACAGTACACTTGAAGTGCAAAAATAATACATACATAGTAAACCATAAGTACTGTATGATTTAAAGTTGACTAAAATAAGACAAGTAAATAATAATCACAACTATCCCTGCAGTGCAAAACTACTTAAAGTAACTAGTTTAACTGAGATTGTATTTCCAAGTGTACTTTCATGAACAAAACAAAGAACTGAATTATTAAACCAGTGTATCTTTAAGTATAAGCACTTGTAGTGGCCATTCTCATCAATTGCGTATAAATAACGTGCTGTTACTTTGGCGTATATATGACACAATATTGCAAAAGCATGTTATTATATGCAGATCGTTATGAATGGTTCGGTTTAACAGTTGCAGTACAAATAAAAAGCTGTTAACTAGTTGCTTACTCAAAGTTTGAAACTGTTACACTAAGGATACTTAAAAGTACACTTCCATATACTGGGTCAATGAAGCCAAGAAGTACCAAGAAGTATTGAAATACTACACTGTCAAATTATTTTTTGTAAGTGTATTCATATTGGCATCAAGCTGAAAAACTGAGATATGTAAGAGACCTACTTTAATCTTTCCTTTGGAAATCACTGGACATATTTGTGTAAAGATTTTGAGAAGCTGAGTTAAATTTGACAGTGGCTGCTGCGTGATGTCCATCTCACATAGTTCTGCCCGGTGGCCACTGCAGCATACGACACATGAATAGGTAATTTTACCTTTGTGTTGCCAGGGTCACGACCTATGACCTCAGAGGTCGTGGCTGTCAGTGTCTGGATCAGTTTCAGCGCCCCCTTCACTCGCCCTGTCAGGCGCTTCAAAAGTCAGCGACAACATCCTCCTCACCACCCCTGCGGCTCTAAACACACACACACACATACACACACATACACATAAACAGAAGAAACTGGCAGAGCTGGAATAAGAGCAAGAGAAAACTCAAAGATAGTGACCTTCCCGCTTCATGGCTCAGTCCCAAGAGCAGTTGAGGAATCTTTTGATATTTCAGAAACTGTCATGTCTTCCCTCTCTCCCTCGTACTGTCTCTCTCTCTCTACTTTTTGTATTGTTTCACACTGATCTGTCACATTGTTGTCGGAATGAAATGCAACACTTCCCAGGTTGATTTCCTTGTTTGTGGGAAACCTAGTAGTGTCACCTGCACAGCTGACAAGTTTGGTTTCTCGCTCCGAGTTTCTCTGCCGTTCGCCAGAGCCGGAAACTTTGATGGTGCAGGATTCCGGAGAGGCCCGATGTCTCTGTCGATAGTGGCTGTTCTGTTTTCTTTCACCAGGGTTTTATGTACATTTACAAGCTCTGGACTCATACTGCTGAGGAGCAGCTTACTGAAGCATTCAGCTGTTTCGTTGTTTCCCACCAATTTAAGCGACACATGGAGTCCCCATCATCTCAACGCAAAGAATTCTGGGTTATTTTTCTATTCTAAAGCTTTTAGCTTTTCTTGACTCTTCAAGTATTATATTAAATATGCGATTGCATATGCAATTTCACACAAAAATCAACATTTCATTTCTTTATCTATTTATAAGAAGCTGTGTTATTAACATGTATTAATATGATCCATATTTCTGCAGTTCTATTTATTCTAAAGCCTGTATCAGCTGCTTTGAATTTTTTATATTATTTAAAATATCATCTGTTGCAGTCAACATTTTCTTGTTTGGCTATATATTTTGGTCAAATTACTTCATTTTTACTTTAAATATTTAAAATCAATTAACATTTATCTGATGTTTCGCTTTCACAATGCTCGTAGTTTCAATGCTGCTTTAAAGATAATGCATGTTTATAATATTGATTTGAAAGTATTATTTGCAATAACAAATAATACTATTTATATATTGCCGTTATTTGTTCTTTACATTTAAGTATTATGCAATGTGGAGGCATTACTGTCTAATCCAAACATGCACCTTCACAAAATGGTAATGTTCTTTGCAAACTAAACTCCTAAAGAAAACACGATTTATTAATACATTATATTAAGGTGTCAAAGGAAATGTTTTATCTAGTTTTAGTAATAAACTGACAACATAAAGAACATTCATGTTCCACAAAAATGAGAAACTAATGTTTGCCAATAATGATGGACTTGTACTACAAATATTAGCCAATCATTGCTTAGTATATTAACATTTACAAAATATCTTCTGTCATTTATATCTATAGAATAATGCGGATTAGGAGATTATATTAGGATGCTAAATAAACAGAACTCATATTTGAACCTCATTTAAATGACTGAATATAACATCCTTTGAAATATGTGAAGATGAAATCCAGCTCTGTCTTTTCTTTCTCTCTTTTCTTTCTCTCTTTGGATAATGAATGACCGCCGATGTCCCATCTCATGCAGAAATCATGTCCCATCATCCACAAGGTCTGACTTTCCCTGCCTTAAAAAGAAAAACTTCAGAACAATCACCGATGTTCATTTTCTTTTCCTTTGCCATTTAAAATACAGACTTTTGGATGAAACAAAATAATGGTACATGTTTGAGTATGATATTCAAGACAATTAAACATTTGTGAAAGGATTGTGAAGCGAAAGAGATTAGAGAGATAAATGCCCATAATGTTGGATTTCTCCATGGTTAAAACAAATATTAAAGACATAAAAAAACACATTTGTAAAAAAAAAAAAAAAACATCCTAAACATTTGACTAAAGATTTACTTGAATTTTTTTTTATTGGTTTCTGTTTTGTGTTGTTAATAATGATAATAATAATAGATACTTTTATTTTTTTGGAATTAAAAACTTTATGATCAAATTATTAAATGCATAACATTATAGCTGAATGACATTAAGTTTGGGAAAAGGTTTATAAGAAAAAGAGAAAAAAATGAAACACTGCTCTTTGAATTCAATTTTTTTTGGCATTAATCTTCACACTTCACCTTTACCTTTGAGTAATAATCCTAATTAAAACAGGTTGTGTGATTAGATTTCTCTTAACCTGATAATGTGTTATCAGCCATTAACCTCAAAGTAACATTGTGCTCCAACCTAATTTGTTAGTGTTTACTTTTACATCGGACACAGAATTTGTAATTAATCTTATTGATATTCTACAAGTTTTGAGTAAATATATATACAGTATATATATCTGCGACTGTAAAATTGGACACAAATATACGTTTATTTGAAGTTCATTTGCAGCCCCTTCATTTGTGCATTTTTCTTTCACACACACTCTTTGTCTTGAACCCTAAACCCACACAAGCAAAGCTGTCGGATGAAATCTGTGGCATTAGAGCACCACCATCTGGCCACCCTGTCCCCCACCGCTCCTTTCTTCTAGGTTACTCACAGATTATTGAGTCTATTTACTTAGCAAAACAACCAATATGTTAAAATCACTGACTGCCAAGGATGTCTGGGGGAAGGGGGCTGTTAAAAACGGAGCGAAAACAATAGCCCGCGCCATGTTTCTTGTCACCTCTCGTTTAAAACACTCAGGGCCGGGCTGCCGTGATATCCATCATAATGCAACTTTAATGGAGAAGGCCGGTGCAGAAGCCACAGTGGTTGCTGGGGGCTAAAGAGCCAAAATGAGCGGCCTGTCGCGGGGTGCACCTCCACAGCAGAGTTGGCCGCGCTCTGAAATAAGCATGCCAATCGATCGCGGCGGTAGGTTGATGGGTGCCCGTCGTTTTGATGGATATAACTGTACGGAGAGGGGAGGTGTGGCGAAAAAGCCCAGATTGCTCGACGATGGACCTGAAAAGATGTCAGCCTAACGCAGAGAGTGGCAGCTGTGGCCGGCCCTCTACAGAGTGGCAACGGCTGCCTTGATTTATAGTTCCATCTGCTCACCACGGTAAAGACAAGCTCCCCCCCATTTGGTTAAAATGAAACGGACCTTGGAGAGCAGCCTCGCGCATTTCAGTAAATGTGAAACTTTTATGCCAGGGGTGCCTTTAAACAATGGGGTGGTCCGCGTCGGAAACCGCGGACGGGGGGTTAGATAAAAGTACAGTCAAATGTTCTGGCCTATTGTTCTTTTTCATTTCGAATCAAAGTGGAGGAAAGATGACGGTTTATGACGAAACCTTGAAAGATGAAAACGTCGAGTTTAGGGCGGAAATAGACGAGAGCTGGGAACTGCCGCCTTTCTCTCGACGCAAACCTCTGCTACCCCACACGTTGACCTCCGGCCTTGACCTCTGCCTCCGGAGCCTCGCGGATTCTTCCTGTGGAGCCGCGTGCACCGCAGTCATCCCCTGCTATCCACTCTCAGGAAATTCCTGCTGCCAAAAGTGTTTCCTGAATGTGAGAAAATCACTTTTTACAAGCGTTTGCTTCTCTGTAGACTTTAACATCAGTCTTGATAGTAAATGAGCTGATGCATTTATTTTAATATTAATAATCATTATGAATTATGAAATTTTTATATTTTTAACATGGCTTTACAAGGCATTCAAAATAATGGTGTGTGTTTCCCAGGTCTCAAATCTATAACTTTGTGCCTTTTGTACTCTTCAATTAGCTATTTCATTTTTTTGTATTTAAAATCAAAACATTTTGTTCAATCTAAATAATAATGAAAAAAAGCTAATAAAAATCAATATCTGTTTCTCTCTTGCAGTGTGTGCCACTGTTTTCCTTTGCTTTCATACAAAAAACCAGTGTGTGTTTGAAGTTATTCAGAAATAATCCCTTCTTCACTGCGTCTGTCAGTAGCTGCATAATTTACAACAATTCACACAAAAAAGGAAGAAATGTGGACAGCACACAGCCTTCACAGTAACTACCTTTCAAAAATAAAAGAAGCTTTCACGGCGACATCAATCGAAATATATGCAAGTGAAAATCCATATGTATGTGGTCCCGTCCCATCTCATTTAAAGATAATGCCGAGAATCATGTTGAGGACATGGTCGTAGTGTTTATTTCGTGGGCTTCACTGTATTAACCTGAGGGGCACCGGTATCTCTGTACAGCTGCCCTACAGAGCCACAAAACACATTGATTAACGCTTGGCAGCGGACGGGACACCCAATGATCTGCTAATGAGAAGTGATAAGCACGAGTGCGCGCACACACACACAGGGGGACCCACCATTGAAGTTGGTTGAATGTATTCTAATAAACCAGGTCCAACAGCCGCGTCCGCCCCCCTGCGAGTACGCGCGCATGCATGCGAGTGCGCATATATTGCAGAGTTGCACTCACTCTATCGTTACGCACGCGAGAAAAAAGGAAAGTGCAATCTCCTTTGAGGGCGATTTAATAAATAGACGGCCGTTTGCATCTCAGGGCTTATTTGTGCAAAGCAATGGACTGTTAGAGAGCGTTTATTGCCCTCAGACCATTCTGATAGATTTCTCTGCCACGGCTAGGGCAGGAGCTACAAACATAATGGACTGTTTGACAAGCAGTATATTGATACACGAAATTCCTTTACATCCATCAAAATATTTCCATCATGTGACAGCTACTGCGCGGAGGAAATAAAAGACGCGCACCACAATGAAATGTTGAATAAATGCGTCGCACTGACGCTAATAACAGCTCTCCAATAAAACCCATGCAATAACAATTACTGTGACAACGTTTGTAATGCGCCCGTGGATTTTTGCAGATATGTTCGAGCACAAACAGGGAAACGTTTCAGCGATCTGTGTCGAGTAAACCGAAAGAACTGTTGACAAATTAACGGTGTAGGAAAATAAACGTCAGTCGTGTTTGACATGGAGTCGTAGCTGCGGCGCTGCATTTGTCTTGGAGGGACTCCAGTCGTTTCTGCACAGAGACGCAGCAGTTTAGAGCTCGAGCTCTAGGCTAATATTTACACGAGTGGAAGGCCTTGCTGACAAACGCCCCGCGCCGGGTGTGCTAAGAGGTCAGAGGTCACCAAAAAAATACAGCCTGGGAGAAACAGGGGCTGGGGTTTAGAAGCAAAACATGCAAACCAAAATCCCCAAAGCTGACGGACAGATTTAATTTACCGCCCACCAAAAACATTGCATTTAAGAAGTGGATTAATCATTTATTTCTTTGTTTTCATTTCCTTAAAAAATGCATTTTTAGCATTAACCTTTAAGCGATTCTTCTTTTGTTTCTATCACATTTATTAAATTAAAAGAAGCAAACAGAGACTTGTTGGAAGAACAGAATACCACTAAAATACTTCAAAAATAAAAGTGCACATAGTCTTATTGTTGTCAATCTGTTTTTCTGCTTCCAGCTTTGAGATTTCACAATTTTGAATCAATTCTCTGCCTCTGCTGAACAAAGCCTTTCGGTAGTGAAGATGGAAAATGTGTGTTTGGAGATTCAGTGTTTTGGCAAAACGATCTCTGCACACTTGATTACATTTATTCTACAGAGAGTTTCATCTCTCTCTCTCTCTCTCTCTCTCTCTCTCACAGCTTGCTAAAACATCACCTATAAGTGGTAGCCCAATCGTACAGCTCGGTTGGCTTGAAATCCACACATCTACCAATTCAAATCGACTAATACCAAATCGATGTTTAAAATCTTCCCGTTGTGAATTGTGAAAGACTGAAACATTTCTGAAAAATGCCAAGGACTCAGAGGTCACATAATTTTACAGTTTAATTCTAATGAAATCCTCTGTGTGTTTTGTCTCCGAACTGTTTTGCTTGTTTTGTTCGGTTCCCATCCTGCCAGCTGGACCCTGGAGGAGAAATAACTGTTTTCTACAACGCTCCCCCCTCTTCCCGAACCTGCGTATCTGTATTCCCCCGGCCGTCTGGTCCTGAGTGTGTACATATAAAAATAGGAGGCCTGTCATTTCACATTCATTAAGTGTGAAACTCAGAAATTAATAATGTAAAAATACACTTTTTAATTAGTCTTACATTGGGCCCAATGTACTAAAACGAGATCAGGCACTCCCAACAGACCCTGTCTTAATAAAGCATTAGTGTGTGATGTTCAAGTACTGACAGGTAGAAAAGCTTAAGAGTTACTTTTATACACACGTACCAACGAATCAAAATGAGTCCCGTTCTATTTAAATGTAATTAACAACGCACGCAAAGGCAGGCAGTGATATAGTATAGAACGCCGCCGTATTTCTTTATTACAGGCTGTAATCTCACTTTCATTATGTTGAATCTGAATGTTTACATAAGCATGAATGAATCCTGTATGGGAGAAGTCAACACATGACGTTATTTACACAAGTAAGGCCACGCTGAGATTATGTAGCGTGCCCTCTACACTCTTTATATTGGATACTGGGGAACACAAATCTCACGGGGATTACCACGTGAATGGGCATTATTAAACCGTGTGATGTATTTGCAAGCATGTTTGTTCACATGTTGTGAAATACAAGAAAACTTTAAATCAATCAGTGTTAGAATTTTGTAACTATTTTACGAGGTGGCTAATTGGAATAAAATCTCATTGTACGATTTGGCTTGATGTGCATTCGCGCCAGTGAGATTTAGGGGCGGGGCTTCATATGATTCACATTCTACGACGTGTATGATTTTATACAAATTTGCCACACTTGATGTTTTGGTGCAACATTTATGTTATGTACAACAATATACAAGGATATTAATAGTTATGATGCATTGTGTTTTTTGACTGTGCACTACAAATTGTGTCGAAAGTAAATCAAGTATTTGCTATGTGTTTAAAGAAGCAGGTTCACGTATCCCGTCCGATCTAACCGAATGTAACCTGTTTTCGCATAGGCTCATAATATTCCCAAAGTGAGGTAGGCACTTTTTGCCATTACGGCGAAATCAACCGGCGCTACCTAATTTGAAATAATTAAAGCTTTCCTCCTGTCCTCCAAATCCCCTTGAAAAATTCATGCTCAGGTTAAAGTTGGTGGGGTGAACGCAGGGCCATCAACGGCCGCTGACATCTCGCTGTCTCTCCGCACAACAGCCCACAGATGCCGCCGCGTTTAGAGCAGATTAAAACTGACACTAATTATAATCTGACTTGTGTTATATAACTTAGATGCTCAGGTGAATCCCCAGACCGTTCGGCCGCGTTGACAGATCCTGTCACTTTTGCTTAGGGGCCGAATTACGGGTGGAAAGAGGCTCTCGTCTGCGCCCAGGCCCGCTGCCAAATTGGCTGAGGATTCAGACGCTGCTATATCCCTTTTTTATTTAATTGAAGTGCTAATGAACGAGGAGACGGAGATTGCCAGTCTCTCTCTATCTCTCTCACAAGCACACACAAAAAGAAGAAAAAAACAGAACGGCGAGAGCTTTGAGAGAGATAAAGGCTTAAACCGGATGAGATAGTCGCTTTTATCAGAGCACCTTTTACACTTTAAATAGACCATCCGTAAAGCACTCGAGTTGTTACAGATCTGCATCTTCATATTTTTTCACAGATCTGCTGGGACCAGTCATACAAACTCCAGTAATGTCCAAATCATCCGTCCATTAGAGCCTGAAAGCACATGATATTAACCTGGTCAATCTGCCTGCTTTAGAAATCACTCACCCGGGGGATTTGAGAGAGAGAGAGCGAGAGCACTAAATATAGACTTCCCAATGAAAATACTTGTGATTCTGAAGTCCTGATTTTACATGTCCATCACAACACAAAATGAAAAACGGAGAGGTGTAAATCATACAGATTACAGAATTTAACCTATTAACCCAGGTCATACCCCATATGTGACACCGCAGCCATATTTATGACAGTTAATGGAGATGTAATTAATTCCTCATTTATAAAGGAAAAAACAGGAGTCGAAAGGAGATGAATGGAGCGATTTAAAGACTATTAGTCAAAGTAAATGAACGAGAGCCAAGTACAAATGTCTCGCACAGCTCTACGGGTTAAAATCACAATGTTCAGATGTGATGGGGAACGTTAGTTACTTTGTTACTTTTACTTTATTGTGTAAGTGATGTCTGTTCAGTCTGTATAACAGCAATCGTTGGCAAATAAAAAGTTCTTATAAACATTTTTTTTTGCATTGAAGTTAAATTAACAATCTATCATTTAATGTCACAAAATGTAACAAAATGAAATCGTGTTTTTTGGTGTAATTGGCACAATGTGGATTCTAGTAGCATTTATACATTTTAAGAATCATTTTGGTGCCGCATCGGGTCTCCAACTCCAATCTTAGTCCTCAATAAAGCCTTTGGTTATCATGCAACTCAAACTCACTAAACGTTCTCCAACAGGATGTTTTCCTCCAGACAATATATTTGCGGTCTATTTAAAAGCTCCTTTTCTAGCTCTTAAGATTCAACCTCCCTGTCTAATCCGCAGCAGACACTGATGTCAGATCAGATTCTGACCGTATGCACAGACGGCTCATCTTATGTGCACATATAATGCGTTTGAAACGCAGAGCTCAGCCGCAGTATTAACCACATAACATTTTAATGTACGCTCAGTAGGTCCGCAGTGATTGATTCCCCCTCAGGCGCTAACAACCCTCCAAAGGTTTTCAGGAAACGCTGGCACAACGCTTTGGGAATCTCACACCAAAATCCTCTCTGTTTCTCATGCTAACGCTGTAACTTATTCATAAGTTATTAACTCAGGGTCTGGCAGACTGAATCATTCTCTAAAGCACCGGCGACCATGACTGACTCTGGCTAATGTTAGCAAATGTCTCTCATTTCTTTCTTTCTTTTTTTCCTGCGCCCACGCCAGATCTATAACCCTGGATTTCCTCCTGCTTTCCTCTCACCTGCACCCCGTTTTCGAAAAATCTGATTAGGCTTTCAGCCTCCCGATTAAATGTAAGAACATAATAACCTAACATAATAAAATAAAAATGTTTTTATGCGGATTGATTACTATTTGTGTTACCATAGTATTACTACAAATATCGTGTTAAACTATGGTCACTAAAGTGAGAACATTTTAAATTTGGGGTTACTTTGGTATTTTACTATGGTAAAACCATGGTCAGCTCAATACATTTTATTCGCTCAAATCCATTTCACAGCTTTTCCTTCAAAATTAGAGAGATATTATAAAAAAGAAACAAAAAATATCTACAAAAATCACAAACAGGACATATATTGGGAGTGATAACACAACCTATTAGAAAAAATATCTAATGTTAATATCAAATATGGCTAACGTTGATAAAACATTAAAACTTCGAATGTATTGTGGTACAAACCGGAGGCTGTCAATCTCTCCCACATGAAAAAATACTCATGTGTGTGTACTAGTATTTGATAAACTACAGTATACATTTATGTTTACTATAGTAAGGTTCAGTATAGTATCTAAACATTTTATTGCAGTGTACCATATATACTACTACTACTACTGTAATTTATTTTATAACATGTGTATTTTTTTCTATTATTTGGGAATTGCTGTAATTTACTCCCTGGACTCTTGGCTGCTTGCAAACTTGTCTGCTATTAAATACTGTAAAAGCAAATGTTTTCATGTACAATGTAAAAAATGTGGTTTGACGGAATGTATGCAACAGTATTTTCACATGTTTTAAAAAATATGACAAAAACTCATCCAATTATAGAAACAGACTACAAATTTACAAGAAAAACATGTAATTTTACAGGGAAAAAAGTAATAATTTAGCCCAAGCTGCCAGAAAGTTCTCTCTTTCGGGGTTGTGTGTTTTTTAAATATGGTAAAAAAAATGTAAAATTACAGAAAAATCTATTTACAAGAAAAACATCTATATTTACAG
The DNA here is from genome assembly GCF_015846415.1 of Triplophysa dalaica. Classification (NCBI taxonomy): domain Eukaryota; kingdom Metazoa; phylum Chordata; class Actinopteri; order Cypriniformes; family Nemacheilidae; genus Triplophysa; species Triplophysa dalaica. The sequence goes on from NC_079558.1 coordinate 20,373,055, forward strand.
GGCACATTTTTATTTTACTGTAAATTTCCAAGCTCCAGTTACATTATTTTTTTACAATACAAAAGGATTGAGTTGAAGAGAGAAGCATGCTAAAAGAAAACGGCAGAGGAGAATGTTGCAGGTTTTATTGTTTGTTAACTCCACCCTTAATTGATGTGTGACATGTGAATGTTTTGAACATGATGCCACTCCAAGGCATCTGGGTGTGAAATGAAGTCAGTGCCCACGCCAGGTCTTCATCAAGAGGCCACTGTGCCTCTGAGTATTAGTGTGTATGCGTCTGTGTAAGTGAGAGAGTGTGTGTGTGTGTAAAAAGGAGGATTCTTGTCAGCCTGTGTTGTGCACTTCCCTATCGCTCGTGGGACCTCGTGGAGACCGCCTGCAATCGTCTCACTCGAGACCATCACAGCTGTCAGATAAAAATCAATTGAATTTTAAAGGGCTTTAAAGTAAATATTTAATTCTTGCCTTGGGAACCAATTAAGTGTGGATAGTGAACTGGTTGAACTGGGGATGTACTGGAACCAGCTGGTGAGCAATGGGGATCAAATGAGGTGTGTGCGGGGTGCCTCGCCTAAAAAGATGCAAATCTTTGCTGGGAAGGTTCGCTCGCAATTACGTATTGATGTTTTAAAGATGCGGCAAACGTGTAGTGGCAGAAAGGGGCTGGAAGAGAGATGGAAAAGGTGTGTTGCACAGCGAGCTGCCTGCTAGCTTGTTTACCGTGCGTGTTTGTTGCTATTTGCTTCGCGGTTGATGTAATTCCCGTCGGACTGAGCCCGGCGTGTTGGAGCATGCTCAGAACAATCTGATGGCCCAAACAAGTGCACCAGTGTGAATGTGTGTGTAAATGACAGAGAAAGAGAGACTTGTATTGTGTGTGGACTCTGAATCACTGTAGGGGCCTTGCTGTATTAGGGAATCTTACAAAGACTAGTTCAATTGTTTTCATACAACAAAGTTTTGTCTATCAAGCTCATAACAAAAAAATACAACACTAAAAACAAGTAAAAGCAATTGCCAATTCCATGAATTCTAAGAAAATTAAGAACTGCTTTTGTTTAAAAATTAAAAAAACGCTTTATAAAAATTATTATTTCTACTTTTGTGTGCCATAAAACAATTTGGTAGTTTGGGACATTTTTTCACATTGAAAGGACCGCAAAAAACTAACCAATCTATTTTATTCTATTCTGTCATATCTCGGAATTTAATATATATCATATGTCACAATTTGCAAACTATTGTATACTATATCGTCAAAGTTGACTACTTTTTATTGGTTAGATATTTGCAAAACCCAGTGACAAACATAACGGGTGACTAATGGTTTATGGCAAAAATAAAAATCAAGAAATATGGAGATACAATGTTTCAGAAGGACAACAGCAATATATTAATGTTAATAAATTAAAATTTATGTGAGGTTTTCGGTACACTGTAAAAAATAATCTGATCATGAAAACATATGTTTTCATCAAAGTATTCATCAAAATACTTTATTTTAATTATCAAGTTTTTTTAACAGTTACTGCAATAATTGCAATGTACTTTTCGCTACACTTTACATTTACAAATAAAAATGCTTTCTATACAAGACAATTCATAACATTTTAATCAAGAGAGACCTATTAAGCAAGAGATATACTGACTGTGACGGTTTTTACTTTCTGTTTACTGAATAGTTTCTCCCTCTGAGTCCCTGTCGAGTTGCGATGGCCTGGAGGTTGAGGGACTTCACCACAGCAGGACGCTCCTCTCCATTCAAACTAAATCAGACAAGCAGGTCTCCTCTCTAACCCAACAGAACAGTGTTTAATCTAACAAGTCCTCCAGAAGGACCCCGGATACTGTATCTGTTTAACACCTGTCGGGTATCTACAAGAATTCAGGCATATGTTGGCCCGCCTATGTTAAAAAGTGAAGGAAAATGTCAGCTTAAAATAAAATATTATAATGTGTCACACCGAGGTTTACAATCACAGTGAATGATATAAACAACTTCTTGTCATGTGAGCAATCGCAACATGGCAGCAAATGATTTAAAATTTAAAATAGCGAAAAGAGATACAATGTAATTAAACACTGACAGAACTATATAAGGTCAAAATTAAAACTAAAATTCAGATTAAAATTAATTTGTTATTTTTAAAACTAAAAATAGTGTAACAACAAACTTTTTTTTTGAATTATTTTAGATCATAAATCAGAAGCTCCCATCTCTTTTGCCATAGCCGGCCCTCAATTGAGGAATAATCTTGATAAGGTAGAATCGTCCTTTTGGCTAATCTCATTTTCATGTTGTGTTTTCCTTTTATGTTGTATGTATTATATCTTTTCTACTCTGATTGTTAATCTAGTGTTGCTTTTAATTTTTTAAAAAAAGATAAATTAGAAGAGCATATGAACTGGTGCTTAAACCAATAAACCGTTCTGAATAACTTTTTATTTTCCAAAATTCACGACTGGCTCAAAACCTTATGGTACAGCAAAATGTTTCTTAATAAAAAGTGTTCTTTGATAAACCCACAAAAACATTAAAGAGTTTACTTAGATCTCTAAATCTCTCTAGACTTTGAGAGAAAAGTGCTGAATTTGGGATTGAAAAACGGAATAGTTGGAGCTGTTATCAGTCGTTAAAGTCACAGTCCAATATTCTCTTTAATGTCCCAACAATGTATGGGAGAGAATTAAGTAAAACTATCAATTCCAATGAATCCTGATATGCGTGACTGGAACTATTTTTGGCATTTTAGCACAAAGAAACTCTGAGATACATCTCAGCCGTTATCCGACGCTTGACAATACAATCCGCACGCATCTGAAACTTAAACTGTTATCTGATGAGCGTACAAGTCTGAGGCTACTTGTACCTCGAAGGGGAAAGCGTCAGAATTTCAAACCACCCGCTAAAGCACCCACATTTATAACAGCGTTCCCGCATCTTTGTTTCTAGCTTCCGTCCTCATTGGCTTGACAGACTCCACTTTGCATCAGTCGCTTTTCTTGCATCTGGAGACGAAAAGGAATATGTGAAAGACAGAGAGAGAGAGAGGGAGAGAGAGGGGAAATGTAGTTGTAAAGAGAAGTTTTAATGTCTTGGAGAAGAAATGAATGAAGAAGAGAGAAAGACAAGGCCTCAGATATATAAAATCACCTCCAGCGCTGGCTGTGAGATATGTGACTGACACTGGTTAGATACACGCTTGTGTATGTGTGTGTGTGTGTGTGTGTGTGTGTGTGGCGTGAGCGAGCGAGCGAGTCTGTGCATGTGTGTGTGTGTATGTGCCGACAGCTACACGGTGACAAAGCAGTGATGAATTATACAGAAAGGGAGGCATTGCTTTGTGGAAACCAATGTAACTGTCAACCTCTGCAGAAACATGAATGTTTTTTGACCGAAGTGGCATTTCTTGTTATTGGAATAAAAATGTTTGGAGGGCAACCGTAGGCCTCAGCTTTCCGCCCCACTGAGGAGTGAAAAAGGCTGTTCTTGAAGAAATTCAGATTGAGAAACAGCCGTAGAGCAAGAATTTTTATAACATTGCTGATTAAAAGCTCCGAGCGTACAATGATTGACAGCAGACGATGAAGTGACTATCCTCCTGTACATTAAAGAATATAATATGACCCGAACTCTTAAAGGAGTAGTTCACTTCCAAATCTGCCCCCATTCACTCAGCATAGTCAATTTTATTTCTTTTATTGTTATTTTGATGCTAAGTGACATCATGTGAACTGTATGTTCATTCATCATCTGTTGGGTCGTGATGGTGGGGAAGCGACAGAACATTTTCTCGCTAATTACAGAAGGCGAGATGTAAAAAATGCAGAGATGAAAAACGTAAAAGTTCCTTCATAATGTATGACAGGTGCAGTGTTTTATATATGCTGTTTTTGTGATTTTAACAAAATATGTAACATTAAGTAACATTATGTGTTATGAGCCATATGAACTAGATCATTTTTTTACTTATATTTTACCTTCCTACATATATTGTATCATTTTGGCAGACATGTATAAATCTCACAGACATTCCCTTTCAACAGTTTACCATGATTTTACTACATTTAACATAGTTGAACTATACGGTAACCACAAGTTTATTATTGTCTCCCCATGGTAACCCTAGTTTATCCATGATTTTGGTAGTAAAATTACTGTTAAACAAATGGTAACCAATCGACCAAAAAACTTTTATCATGGTAAAACCAAGGTAAATTTACATTAAGTGTTCAGGGACAGATCCGACGAGATATCAAACAGTAAAATTTGTGACCCATAAAAGTACAAATATAAAATATATACTTGGACTGGATTTCGTCCGTTATTAACCATGGTTTAACAATATCAGTATATTTGCTTTGTTTGTTATAAAACCATAGTCGTAGTCACAAATTTACCATATTAACCATGGTATTTGTAGTACTGTGGTGTAACGAATGGTAATCAATCTGCCAAAAAAACATGGTTGCTACATTATGGATGTTTCCATTATAAAAACAGGAAAAAAAATCCTAGAGTAGCTGCATTATTTTCTCATTAGATCACAAATTTTGTCATAGTTTGTTAGTCTGAGAGAGAGAGAGCGAGAGAGAGAAAGAGAGAGAGAGAGAGATGCATCCAGTCTTATGACAGCTGTAAAACGCTCCCTCATTATACAAGATCGAGCCCAAAGTATTTTGTGAATCAGGCAACTGTAAAACAATCATCATTCATCTGGTATCTGCTGGCTGGCGCTTGTTACGTTTTTATTAGGCAGTCTGTGAGGGAATGAAATATGAACTTCTGAACGGAGCTCTTCGGCATGGCAGGCCTTGTTAGCTCGTATCCGACGGCTCATGATAGATTCATTAAACTCCTCCACCGCAGCCGAGACTCCAGATAAATATTCCAAAGCTGTGTGTGTTTTTCCCATCCGTAATTATCAACACACACTAACTGCTTCACGCCGAATCAATTAGCGCGTTCCTTACCAGCTTTTTTTTTTTAAATCCCGAGCATTTATTGACGTGATCTCCGCAAACTGTGAAACAAACACAACAAATTTCTCAGCTCGCGTTCAGCGAGGCAGCTTGCCTGGACCTGTAGTCGCACATTAGCACGGCCCCGCACACATCATTTGGTCCCGTTGTTTTGCTTTCGCGCTGTAACAGATGTTGGCTCCCATAAGCTCTAATGTCTTCCAGTGCAGACAGACGGGATCATACCGCTTTTGTTTACGCCCGACTTGCTTGGCTTTCATGGCTCGTCTATATAATTTTGATTAGATGATAAAGGCTTTAAAGATTTGTTTCATTTGGTGAAACAAACCACTAATATGATACGCAAGGGATTGGACTCACTAGTGGATCGGTCTGAGCCTGTGTCGACTAACTGCAGGTCACATGACTTGATTTGTGTTTGTTCCATTTGACGACATCAAGAGGACATTTTATTATCTTCAAACTGCATTGAAGTGTACTTATGTGTAGCAAATATTTTTGACGATACTCGAATGTGAACATGATTCACGTCGTTCCAAACCATGTATGTGACTCTTTCGTTTGTGAAACACAAAAGATGATGGTTCGAGTAATGCTTTTGTGTTCATACATCAAAGTCAATGGGGTTCAGTGATTTTTGGTTATCGACATTCTTCTAAATATCTTCTTCTGTGCTTTGCAGAAGAAAGAAAGTCATTCTGGTTTGAAATTAAATGAGGGAGAGAAAGTTATAAAAAATACATAATTTTGGGTGAACCATCCCTTTGGTTGCATGGCGGATAGGAAAGATGGTCTGAGCTCATGGTTGAAAATACACTGCAAAACAATGAGCTTTTTATTGATTATGTCTTGCTTTCCAGTACTTGTTTTCTCTCCAAAGTTAAAATATTAAAATTAGCCAAGTTTATGCTTAAAACAAGCAAAAATATCTGCCAGTGTTGAAAAATAATAAACTTGAAGTTCCTGTTTCAGGCATTGAACTTAATGTCTATCTTTTTTTTGTCAAGTAAATGAATTTTGATTTAATAATTTTTTGAAACAAGAAAACAAGAAAAAAAAGTTTATTTACAGTGTAAAGGTACTAAAAAGTGTTCTTCTCAATTCCATAAAAGAACCATTTCGGTTCCCCAAAGAACCTTATGGTTGTTAAAATGATAATTTTCCTACATTTCTATATTTTGTAAAACCGTTTTCTATTTCATGAACGAATGTGAGACCCTTAAAATTGTCAGAAACTAGATAATTTCAATGTTTTGACATATCAAGCTACATCAATTCAAGTAGCAACTATATCTCCAAATGCCTGTACGTATGCTGATACTACTTTTTATACTATATAAAATATCTAACTTGCATTACTATAACTAATTGAGTAAGGATTACACACCAAATGCAATTTTTGCTTCTTTTGCTACCTCCAGTGTTTAGAAACTATAGATGTACTATTTCACTTTGTTTAATTATGGGATTCTGCGCCACATTTTCCTCCCCAACATACGATGGAGCTGACCTTCAAGCTCAATCAAACCTTCGAGCAGCGTCGTGTATTTCTCCCGGCTCTCCTGCGCGGCGCGGCGGTGAGTTATGTGGCTGAACGGGCGCTGTCCGTGGCGCTGACAGACTGCTACCTGTGTGGGGGGTCTTCATCTCGGCCACATTAGCCCATATGGCCTGAGTTAGCTTCTATTGAAGCCATGGCCTAATTACAAGGTAGCGAGAAAATGTTCGCGAATGACGATTGGGCTTCGCCGTTTGTGCCTCATCCAGCCCCCGCGGTGACTCGCACCTGTTCCTGTCTTTAAAACCGCTCTTTCAGTTTAGCTTTTGGCCATCGCCACCAAATGACCTATCCAGGGGGCAATAACGCTTTTTCTGTTTTGCCTGTCATCAAGTCGTGGTGTCAGCATCCAGACGCCACTGTACCCCGGGCAGCGGAGAGAGGGGCTCGTGCACACAGCTGCCGGCTTTTATAGCTTTTAAATGTACAAAACGCAAAGGAGTCGTTATGTATTTACTCGCTGGCACATCATCGGGCAGACAGATCTGTAAAAGGGAGTAAATACCGGTTTATTCTGCACAATGTTGGGTAGAGGCTAACTAAACACGACAATACAATTAAACTTAATTAACTAGGCTTTCAAGAACGTGACCTGCGTGGTGTTTTAAATCTGAAGTCTTAAAGGGATTGTTCATTCAAAAACAAAAATGATGTTATCATTTGTTTACTCTCAAATCTTTTTGACTCTTTCATCTTAAGAACACAAAAGAAACTTCAGTTCAACGCTTCGCTCATATCTGCATATCATACCTGAATGTTACAACAGTGTGAAGCGTGTCATGTCAATCCTTCCGTCAGGCGATCCCTTTTTAAGATACCGTCCTTTAACACACAGGAAAATTTGTGTGCTTTGAGGTGGAGCTTGATTCAACATCATTTCCCACTGCTTTTGGACTTAGTTGCTGTCGGGAACACAGCGGCAGAGGCGAGAGACATAGAAAGAGACTTAGAGAGAGAGAGAGACGGTGAAAAAAGGGGTTCCCTAACATGTTCATCAAAGGCTTTTCCGTTGTCTCTTTTTTATTTGGTGTCAGCCCTTCACAGTGAGAGTCGTATGGAAATGTGTTTGGCTGTCTGCGAAGCTGTCAGAAAACGCACACAACTCAGTTGCACAGAGGTAATTTTACTGGGCTGATGTCTTTTCTGCTTTCTGGCCCCTCATTATACAGAGAGAGAGAACAAAATGGCAGCGTTCTGTGTTTTATCTGTCAGCATATCTCCGTAATGCGTTTTCATACCGCGTGTATTAGTCGAGAACATCAAAGGCCCCCGTGTATGGGCCGCGGAGAGCAATGCGGGCGCCGGAGAACCAGACATCCTGAAAGGTGACAATTGAATCTCTTTGCTTGCGTGGCATGTCAACGCGCCGTGAGAATAGACTTCATTTGACTCGCATGCTCTTGGGTAAATAGCAGCATGAAAAGAGGGCCGTAATGTGACAGTTACGTGTGATAGTGAGAATCTGAGATGAGGCTTTTGCTTCACAAACAATGCTGCCTTACAAACACTTCCGATCAGCAAGCAAAGCATACGTCAAAAACAGAGAATGGAAGTTATACAGTAAAACATGTTTGTAAAAGAAGCTGGATAATGACGTGAGTCCCTTAGTTTACACTGACAGCAAACCTGGAGAATATGCAGCTCTGAACAGCAGGTGGATATTTAACTGGGATAAAAGTTACATATGGGTTAATGTTTATAAATAAAGCTTTAACAGTGAACGGAACTTTCTATATGAATTTAAACATTTAATCAAAAGAGGTTTAATACATGATGACATCACTTTAAAAATACTGGGATATTTTAACTTCAAAATCTCAGTTATGATAAATTCCTTGCCTCAATTTGAAATTTTTGGTTAAATTAAACCAGCGATTAGGTTTGTTGAACATGCTAAGTTAATTTCACTCAACTAATGGGTTTGTAAAACATTTTTGGTTCATTTAACACAACGCTTGGGTTTGTATAATTTAATAGATATATTTAACCCAACGGTTGGGTTTGTAAAATGGTCAAGGTTCCTTTAACCCATCAGTTGGGTTTGGAGAATTTTTTAGGTTCATTTAACTCAACGCTTGGGTTTGTACAATTTAATAGATTTATTTAACCCAACGGTTGGGTTTTTAAAATGGTCATGGTTCCTTTAACCCATCAGTTGGTTTTGGAGAATTGTATAAGGTTATTTAATTCAACGGTTGGGTTTGAAGATCTTTATAGATTAAATTATCCCAAAAGTTGGGTTTGTAGATTTGTCTAAATTTAACCCAACTGTTGGATTTTTAGAAAATTCTAGGTTCATTTAACCTAACGGTTGAGTTTGTCCACATTTGACTCAATCGTGAATAAACCAAAACAACATTTTCAGAGTGATGTTTCATTAAACGTATGAATTTAAACCAAGAATATATACACAACACTGTAGTTCACATCCCCTCAAATATTGCCTTTAAATGCAGTCTTTTGATAGGGTTACATCTATTTCTCAATAATTCCAATGAAGCATAATCTGTGTATTGATAACACAGCTGTACAACTTTGATTCTATCCAAACATTCTTGGATATTCTGGTACTATCTCGTATCAGTGCTGCTAATTGAATGAAACTCTTACAAAAGTTGCAACTCACTCCTTCCATCCAGATGAATATACTGTACGCTTCACTTAATTGGAGTTTGTGTGTCTGCATCCAAAACATTTCCCTGTTATGAATCAGAGCACACGGGCATTCCCACTGCATGCTGGGATCACAACAAAAGCTATTGATTGGCTAAAAGGAAGACATCTCCACAAAAGGGCCTCCTGGTGAGAGAAATACAGAACTGAATATACCACCTTTCTCACTATATTAAATGCTCACCGGAAGAAAAAATAGAAATCTGTCTATTGGTGTCAATAATCTCTTTATGATGTAAAGTGACGCAAAATTTCCATTTAAAAAAGCAAAATTAATTTTCTACCTCTTATAAACTTACTTTCTATACATTTATATTAATGTATAGATCTTAATACTGATTGTATGAAGTTTATGACCTAGACATAAAAATCACAATTGCACATGTCACATGATCATTTACTGTAAATGTCTGTACGTTAAAGATGTTGCGTTTCCATGGGAATCAGCGATGCTGCCCCCTGTAGCACATGTATGCACAAACAATCGCTTACACGCACAATAACACACACACACAAACAGTGCCGTGGGCGAGGACCCATCTGGGTGAGGGTGTTGGGCCCTCCGCATCTGTAGCCGCCCGATGAAGGTGAGAGCGGGGTGACGCAAAGCAAGAGCAAATTAAAGCTCACCGTGGGAAGCTCGCGCCCCTGGCACTATTCTTATGCAACAGCTGCACCTTCAGCAGCCTTCATCTCACATCCTGACATATACGTCCAGCGGGGCAGGTCCCCGCGCCAGAGCCGGGCCGGGAGAGAGCGAGAGGGAGGGTGGGGGCACGGAGTCCCCGCCTTAAGCAAAACAGGTGTATGACATCCTGTTGCTATAGTCTGCTGGGGGAAGCGGGCCACGAGTCGCACTTCCTACTGAGAGAACAGCCGAAAATAACAAAAGAAGGTTAGAGGCAAAGCTGACAGGCTCATTGATAATATTTTAGATAAAGCAGGTCTGAGACTTGACTACAAATTGCCTCTAATGTCTAATGGTGTGGGCTGTGGGCCACAGTCGAGAACAAAATGGAGTCATTATTTATTAATTCTCAGGGTGGGTGAGGGATCTGGCCCTTGCCAGAAATTTCTGGCCGGCGTGCCAGCTACGGCCAGGTCCCTTCTGTGCGCCAAGTCCACTAAGGGTTCTGTGTCAAAGTTTCAACCCTTTTTATTTTTATATTTTGGGGGTCGGATTGAGTTGGTTGTTATACAGAAAGGTTAGAGTGACCTTGTGACTGTCACATGTTTAACATTCCTGTAAATAAACTACTAATGAAAATAAACTGGTGGATACAAGAAAGCAAGCCAATTTTTGTACCATTTTAATGATTATTTAGATTGTTGTTAAGTAAAAAAAAGTAAAACAAAGTATAGTATAGTATAGTATAGTATAGTTTTGTATTGTGTTGTAGTGTTTTATGTTGTTTTGTATTGGATTGGATTGTATTGCATTGCATTGGATTTTATCATTTTAATTTACATTACATTTGTATACTATATTGTTAAAATTATTATATTTTTATTTATACATTTTTCACAATCATTGAAAAGGAATTAAGTACAATATTACTGATAGATAGAATAATTTTTTTTATTAAAATTTATTCTCTATTTTTTGTATTAAAAGTAAAAAATACAGTAGCAAAATAAATTGTATTATTATTGATTATATTATAATGCCATTAATTCATGATGATTTTAATCTAATTCCTTAAATTACTATAATTTAGTGTGTATATTAAGTATATATATAAAAACATAAAAACCCATGATTGGATCAAAAAGAGACAAACCCAACCACTATGCTGAATAAACCTTATGTTGTTTATGTTATATAATACAAATAATATCCATTACCATTTTTTGTCATTTTAAATTTAAAAAAATGCAAGTACAAACAGTTCTGTGATGCAAATATCACTAGTAAAGGCATCGATGTCAGTGCTTAAAGAATGTCTGGCCGTGTCTTCAGAGGATGATGGGTAATGTGCATGCGTGTGTGGCAGGATCTAGTTTTTCATCATTAGGCAGATGCCGCCTGCCGCTCAGGTTAGAACACGTCCAGAGCGCATGCTGTCTGAGTCAAATGAGCCAGTTCAAGACCCACCTGATGAACACACACACAAACACTCAGAGCATCGTCCCCAAGGCCGGCCTGCCACACACACATGCACCTGGCCCTCCATTAGCACCTAAACTTCACTTATTAGATTAATACCAGAAGTGACGATAACCCCTCACCTTTGGGGACTCAAAAGAACGGCTGCACTGCACAGTTTCACCTGAACGCTGACAAAAACACATTTTGCCACAAAATAAAGTCGATGAAAGTAGATTAAGGCTGCGAAGCTCACTTCTGAATTCCCAGTTTGATATTTGTGTTTGCATTGTAATGACGGTTGTTACACAATTTATATGAAACCACTTGTGTGCATTATACAGTATGTGTATATTTCCTATAGAATGAACATGAATTGTGCTGAAAAGCTAATACACGGATGAAGCGGAAACCACCTTTTCGTCTGGTCCTCAAAACAAAATGTATATCTATAGCATGTTGGTCTCTCTTGGAGCTCCACACGGTCTATCTCTAATATCTTTTACTTTTAAATGTGTTCTCGTCTCTCACCATAAGAACTTTATAATACAAACCTAATGAAAGTCACTTGAATCATTTGGTTGAAGGGACCCTTGCAACATCACGGCTCTCGCTTCACCTCTTATTAACTCCCACCTTGCTAATGTCCTAAAACACAACAGAAGACACAGTAACAACTGATAAACACCTCTAGATAAAACTTCAGCCGCCTCACTTCAGGGGGCCGTGTTACTGAGGTCGGCAGGAAAGACGATGTGTCTCCTGTGGAGCAACCAGAGCTTCAAAAATGCAAACTAGTAAAACAAAAGTTATCCGGTGTGAAACCCAAATCACCTTTTTGGACATCAAAAGCTCTGGATTGCTTAACACCCCGTTTCCTTCGGAGATGCGGCTGCTCACACGAGCGGGTAACCTTTCCACGCGCCGTTTGTTTACTGCGGGGACACGGAGAATGCGGATGCCGAGTGCCAGAAATGAGCACCAGGCCGAACAGTTTGTATAAGTCAGCCGTGAATGATTACAGATTAGTCAGACTGGCGGAGGTTCAGTAGGACCCCTGATGGAACTCTAAAGCCGCTGGCATGATGGTCCGTCACACTGGAAGAAAACATCATTTGGGCCCGAGTGTGCCAGACTCCAAATAATCGCTTTAATCAGCAAAAGTGAATTGCTGTAAATCATTAATTAGTTAGATTTAACAGTCTGTTAAATGGAGTTACTGATCACACAAACATTTTAAAACCACTTAAAAGTATTTTGATATGTAAAGAAACAGTTTACCCGAAAACAAAAATTCTGTCTTCATTTACTCACCCTCTTTGTTTTCTACACAAAGAGAGATATTTGGAAGAATGCATGTAACCAAACAGTTCTTGACCACCATTGACTACCATAGAAATTTGTTTCTATTTTTACAGATTTTTTGTGTATTTTTGAAATACGACCAAAAATCGTAAAATTACAGGAAATACCTCAAATTTACAAGAAAACAGGGAAACCAATTTTAATCTCATTTTACGGTTCATTTTTGGCACCCAAAAGTTTTTTACATTTTATTTTTTACTCACCTTAAGGGTGAGTAAATGATGACAGAATTTATATCTTGGGTGAACTGTTCCTTTTTAATGCCATTGCATTATAAAACAAAATATTAAACCAAGTGTAATTTATGAATTAAAATGAAATATATAACTCCATCAGTTGGTATTCTTTTTCATTTTAGGGGAACAGGCCCTTTCAATGTCTCAATACATTTAATGACATATCATAGCTACAAATGCACCAATAAATATATATGCACAGATACAGTAATGTTATCAGAGAAATGCATGAATTAGAGGCACATGATGGCAAATGCATCTTTCCATAACTGTTTGTGACACACACACACACACACACATATACATCTGCAGTAAAAGTGTCTCAGAGCAGTAGATGTACAGACAGGGAACGCAGAATGGTCTCAAGTAATTATCACATTGGTAACTTGTCAGTAAACAGGTAAACTGCAGAGGAACAGGTGTCGGTGTAGGAACGAGCCCTTTACAATAATTGCCTTGCATGAAGACATCTGTCAGCGTTCTCTTGCAATAAAGACCACAGTGTGAAAATCTTAAACATTAAACTCATCAAACGAAACTCACGAAAGATATTTGAATGCGCTCAATGGCACACGGCAGGCCTACAAGCCTTCTCTTCAGAGACACGGGGCGTCAAAGAAAAGAGAGACATGACACCATTAACAACAGAGAAAACCATCAGACCCACGTGCAGATGAAGAGATAATGACACAGATTCTTATTAAGATCTTAATGAGATTGTTATGAACATCTCAAGTACCATCCAGAGGAGAGACCGGACACAGCACCAAACGCATCGAAAATAAAACGATTAAAAACTTGGTTGAGGGTCAAATAAAATGCTCCAAATTTTGGAGCCGTGGAGCGGCACTACATTTATAAGCAACACAGGTGCTTTCATGGGGTTGAAGGTTTGAAGCTGTGGGTCTCATTTCAACCAATTTCTCAAAAAAAAACAATTAAAAAATCTCAAAACAAAAGTTCACAACTCTCAAAAATGGATGTTAACATTGTAAATACTATTAAATGGTTTTATTATTAGCTCTGACTTTTCTCCTAAAATTGCTTTGGAGAAATAAAAATAGAATCAAATAGTAAATTTAATGAGACATGTTTGAGTTCATATTGAGATCTTAAATTATATATATATATGTTTTTATTTATTTATTGCAGAGTTGACAAATCTGAGTTTCACACATTGCTGAGGTCTCTTAAGAAACTTTAGAAATTTGTGCTATTTTTGGCTAATTTTTGTTGAGATGCATTTGGTCTCACTAATATAAAAGGTAATAGAGATATTACAAAAAATGTCTCGTGTTGTTTTTCTTTCTTATGGGAGATCCGTTGGTGATGCATTCAATAATATTGCTTGAATAAAGTTTTGACAACGGTTAGTGTAAAAGAATAACAAAAGTTATAGGTTACTTCAGGAAAAGTTATACTCTCTCTTGCAGAATACTCCCCAATGTTTCTAATAAATATGTTCTTGTGCAGACAGTTTGCTGAAAATGCTACAAACCGTTTCTCTCTTGATTCTAATCTCTCTCCCTCATGTTCGGGAACTCGGGGGGTTAGTTTACAGCACAGGTGCTCACAATCTCTCCTCTGAGTGTGTGTATGTATCTAAAGTCTGTGTGTGTGTGTGTGTGTGTGTGTGTGTAAGTGTCCAGGTGCATCTTGTGTTTATGTGTTTGAATCATCTGACCCATCCATATGGTCACCGGGGGGTGATGGAGCTGTCCAGGTGCACCTTCCGCACACGGCCATCGTGGGGGACGTCTGTTTGCATGGTACACTCTATGACCTTGTTGTTTTCACAATCATTCATCTGTAGTGTTGTGACCGAGTGTGTTATGTTTGAAAAAAATGATGCATTAATTTTCAGCAGTAGTGGGCATGCTGTGTTTATATGTACCTTGTACGTTCATGAGGCACATGCAGGCCACACTTCACTGCTAAAAACAAGAAAACTAAAACATAATATCATTAAATATAATATATATATATATAAAGCATATTTCTTAAAGTATTACAATAAACAAAAACTATATTGCACATGTAATACAGTGACTAATTTAACTTGAAATGAGATAAAATTAGTACATATTATGAGAAAAGGAACCTAAACAAAGGTTGTGTGTCTTTCACCTCCTTAAGGCATGTGTATGTTCCAACATACTGTCAAAAAAGAATTGTTTGGAGTTCTATAATTTTCCGTATTGCTTTTCCTTACATCTCTACTACCAACACCAATGTGTTTTACTGTAAAACGACTTGCATGGAAACATGCAAAATAAGTGCATTAAACAGGTGGTTGGGTTGTTAATAATATTACAATTAATGATATTATTGATGCTAAATATTACAACACTTAGGCCCGGTTTCATAGACAAGGCTTAGCCTAAGCCATGAACTATGCCTTAGTTAATTTAGGCTATTTAAGGTGCTTTTATCAAAATGCCGTGGAAAAAATATATATTACTGATGTGAATCTTGAAACAAAACAATGGCACTATTTTTAGTTAAGACAGCTCAAAATTAATTTTAGTCTGGGAGGGGTATTCCGTGAAAATGTCAACCTTACCATGAATAAATCTACGCTTTTTCCAATGGTAACAGGACAGATACTAACATTTGGTGGTTCAAATACCCATGTGAGTTCTCTCTTCAAATTTGTAAAGCATTTGTTTTAATTTTAGTGCATGATTTTTCATATTCAAAGTGCCATTTTCACAGCCAGGATCGTCACATCCATAACGCTACATTGTCCTCATAAATGGACACACGAAAATTTAAATAAAATAAGTATTTACTGTTCTTTAAAGAGGCATCCCTTCTCCATTAAATGGGTTTTTTGTGCTTCAGGATTGTGCATTTTATTTCACAGAAATCCTACAAACTTGTAGTCTCCCAAAAACCACATTGCTTTTTGGTCACATCCATAACGCATGTTTATTTTCCCTTTTTTTTTAAAGTAAATTTGTTCATAGACTGACATTTTGTGATGTTTAACACCAAAATATAACTTGTTACATGTTTAGTAAAATATAAACAGATGTTTCAATATATTCGTAACAAATGCATTTTTATGTCACATCCATAACGCAAAATGTCACGTCCATAACATTGGAATTGCCCGGGACTGGTCTTAAGCCTTAGACATTTGCTCAAAATAAACCACATTAAATTGTTGTAAATCCACAAATTAATTATTATGTACATTTTTACCGCCTGACTTTAGGTCAGATTATAGATTCAGATCATCATTTAGAAATGCATTTAAGAAAGTGTCACAAAATATTTAGTCATTCAATGACATTGTTGTGTTTTAAACAGTATTTGTTTAGTTTTAACAAACTTCTCGTGAAACATTCTGTGATTTCCTGCTACCTGTTTTGATTCTTTGTTATTTTACAATGACAGTTATGTTTATTATGTGGCTTAAGTTTCCAGACGTTTTTTGATACAGAACCGCTCAAAACAACACATCACTTATGTCGGCCAGAGAAACAAGAGCTCAGAGACGCTGCGTTCAGTGATCAGACTTCCAAACAAAAGATTGTCAACCGAAGCTTTCCATATAAATAGGAAAATTAACCACCTATCTACCTCAGTGTGCGTCTCCAAGCCTGGTGTTTTTTATCACGACACAATCTTTCTCCTAACAGAACTCCGGCATATGAAGTAATTTTCTAATATTGAGCCTTTCTCAGGATTTATACAGCTAAGCAGTCTATCTTCAACTGAGCCAGACAGAGAAACACGATCGGTTCACACCAGCGCCGTTTCTCGTCTGGGTTTCCTCCACGACACAGAACTGTCTGTTGGGGGGATTCTGGGTCTCTCTCTACCCCTTAGATTTGGGGTTCAGAGGCCACGGCACTCATTGCCCTGGGTCAGGAGCAGGAAGAGAAAGATCTAGAACTCCTAAGAGGTTAACGCCAGTCTAGAAAGGTCACCTCCAGGACCCAGACGGCTTTTCCTGGGGAAACAAGTTTTGATGTGCGAGTGTTGACAAGGATACGGAGGGAGAAGGGTACGAGGGTGTGGGTAAGAGCCGACACTCAAACCTCACACTCGGGTTGGGTTGATACTCAATATTCCACAGAGACCCCGTCTACGTTTTAGCCCTCAAACGTGCGAAGTCGTTTTCCGGTTTTGGGTTACATATTAACGGCCAGATGAATTGTGATGTGTGGCCAGTATTGTGCTGATAGACGGCGGAAAGAATGGAAAACGAATAATAAATAATGAAAGAACAGCCATATTTTTTACAGGAATATTTTGATACGTCCGCCTCATGAATTTTTCATCCGAAGCGATTCGCTCGCTGAAAGTTTCTATCACGTGCGAGTGTTTTATATGGATGCGTGTACGAGTGAGATTGTTGTCCGCGCGGGGAGGAGAAGACGCCCCAGATGTTGATATCGATGTTGCTTCTTTAAGTTTAAAGGAAGCTGCTCCCACGGGTTTCCCTCGGGGTAAGACATGTTTTTTTCCCCTCTCCACCAAGCCTCCAGCTCCACACTTCAATTTAGCCAATTCTGACGGATACGGTTTGTAAGAGGAAGACCACGAATCCATGACCGTTTCAACAGACTTACATTGCAAGAAAAATATCACAAAGAAGATTGATTTTTATATCTCTCACTAACGTCATTACAAACGTCCGGGAAAAAAAAGACGAGCGTGTTCAAGAGCCAATTAAGGTGTGAAGGATGTTTAGTTGGTACGAAGTTTGAAAATGTGTCATTTGAGTTTGAAGGCCGGCTGTAATGAGCAGGAAATATCTATCAGATGTCGGGAGACGCTGAAGCATGAACGCTTCCAATCGAGAAAGTGGCCGTACTGTATGTGGACCTGTCATTCCTCTTCAAGCTCGTTGGCCTGATCGCTTCATGATGTGAAGTGAAAGAGACTCCGTACGGCCGCACCGCTAAAAACCACAAACCCCGGCAGGCGGTCTGGAGAGAATTAAGGGATTTCCTGTAGAATGCACAGGCGTCCTTAAAAAGCAGATTGGGGTGCTCATGTTAAAAGGGTTTAAAGGGGGGCTGATATTAAAGGTAATAAGGAGAAAAGACCACTGACAGAAGTCTGACAGGCCGATGGGAAAATCTCAGCGCTCTTGACTGTAGTAATCAATGATGTG
Organism: Triplophysa dalaica; assembly: GCF_015846415.1. Lineage (NCBI taxonomy): Eukaryota > Metazoa > Chordata > Actinopteri > Cypriniformes > Nemacheilidae > Triplophysa > Triplophysa dalaica. The sequence goes on from NC_079558.1 coordinate 20,391,090, forward strand.
GAAATACAGGAAGGAGATCTGTATCTCCAGACAGCTGCATGAACCTGCTGCCCCTCCACTTCATTACATACCTGCTTCAAAATCAACATCTGATTCTGTTACCATAGACAACCTATGTTCATTTAAAGTCCCAGTGAAGTTGAAAATGACAGTTCTTATTTTTTCAGGAAATATAGCAGGGTAAATATCTTATCAATGTGGGTCTTTTTTTTAAATCATGTGCCCTCATAATCTTTAATTAAATCTAAAATGACTATCCATCTCAAATGATGAAACAGCTTCAGTGTGCTGCCAGTTTAATTACAAATCGATACAACAGCTGTTTTTACACATCCAATCAATTCGCAGTGAAAAACACACGCCACTAATTTTCTCCATCCAGATTTCTTTTCACTCGGAAATGTGTCAGAATACAGAAGTCAAAATGATCGCAACTTCCAGTTGACGAGGACTTTATTTAAGTATTAATCCAATAACTAAATCAATTGTCCAGGGGCCTCAGTTATAATTTGGGCTTTTTATACACTCTGGATTTGATTGTAGAATGCGCGTTCTGAAAAATACACGGGAACGTCTATATTTATAAAATCGGTCTTTGACGTGGAAAAGTTCTAAGCACCACGTAGGGTCTGAGCGACGTAAGCACTTTTTCTTGGTTTTTGCAAAAAGAAGCCATTCTTGCCGCTTGTATAGGATTTGGTTGCTGACCAAATCCTATATATACCATATATATATTTTAACAAATACTAACAACAATTAGACATCGTTAAAAGACAGAGATATGAAACTATTCAACTCCGCGCAATCTCAAGATTATTAACAATTGATCAATTTTACATCCGAAAGAGAGAATTCACGCATTTTCTGTGAGTATGTTCGTTCTATGAATCACTGAAAAAAATATTATTATGTGCCTAAGTTTATTTTGTGAAAAGAAATTATTGAAATATACTTAATAGAATTTGTTTTTAAACAAAAAAAATTAGTTAAAATAACGTAAAAATCTTGGGAAGAAAATCTACTAATTTTGACTGTAAGGATTTGTATTATTTTGTTTGTATAATTTTAATTGAACAAATTATTAATTAAATTAAATAAAATAAAATTGTATTATGTTAAACCAAGTTGATATTTTTATATCTCCCATCATGCTTTGCATCTGACTGCATTAAAAGATTAACTGTCATTTAAACTTTTATTATAGTCTGGGCCTTAAAACATGTCTGTGAAACCAGGCATAAGTGTTTTTCAGTAAAGTAAAGTGTGATATTTCACTTTTTAAGCAGTAACTGTGCTAATACCAGAACAGAGACCACCATATATGTTTAAAACATGTTTATGTTCAACGTAATGTTTTTTTAATTTGTATACTTTAAGTAATATTTACTTAATATTTTAACAGATCCTACATGTATTTAACAAGTAGAATTTAATTTATTCTGATTAGTACATTGCGCTTGAATTATAGCAACACATTTCACTAGAAAAAAAATCATGCAAATTGATTTTATTAAGTAAATTCTACGAGTATTTTTTTTAGCGCACATACCCACTTGACAAATTTAGGACAATTTCTACAAAACATTTTATAAATGAGGCCCCAGGTTTCATTCATATTATGATTAGACTAAACAGCCTGGGCCTTAAAATAGACAAAAAAAAGACAAATAAATAAATAAGACACCTCAATACAGAATGTTGCTTGTATGACCAGAACGTGCCAGCTCCCAGGACATGTCTGGATATTCTCCACGTTCACAGCACGAGTGGCGACATGAGCAGCAGGCGTGTGTAGGAGGTACGAGACAAACATTTATAACCTGAGCATCTCTCGCAGGAACCTCCTTCTATTCTTTGGTTTCTCTCTGTCTGTCTGAATCATAAAGATCTTGCCGGATGATCAGAGAGTCCCTTCATGAGGTTATAAAGTCTTCTTATCCTGAGGGTGAAGTGTTGCCACTGTTGTTGTTGTGGTGGTGGTGAACGCTGTCTTCTGCAGATCTTATTGGCTGCTTATAGGGGCCCATAAAGACAAGCTTGTTCTGTGTTTCATCTCAGTGGCTGGCTTACAGGCTGATAGACAGATGAAGAGAAAGAAAGAGAGGGAGAACCTCAGGCCACCTTCTCTTTAATGTGGGTCTGAGGGGACAGAGGCAGCCATCGTATCTTTGATCAGCAAAGGAAACAGATCAAGAAGACATTAGCCAACCATTGGTCCAAAGAGAAAACCTTCTACAATGGTTTAAGATCAATTCGTAATTGATGATGTGATGCATGTGATTGGTACGTTTATGCATTTGGCAGATGCTGTAAAGGGATAGTTCACCCAAAAATGAAGATTGTGCCATCATTTACTTACCAACAGGTTGTTAAAAACCTGTATAAATGTCTTTGTTCTGCCGAACACAAAGGAAGACATTTGAAAGAATGTCGGTAACCAAACAGATCACATCCTCCATTTTCTGCCATAGTAGGGAAAATAAATACTATGGGAGTCAATGGGGGACAAAATGTGTTACAAGCATCTTCAAAATATCTTTCTCTGCGTTCATTGGAACAAATATATTTATACAGATTCGAAACAACTTGAGGGTGAGTAAATGAAGACAGATTTTTTTTATTTTTTGGGTGAACTGTTCCTTTAATCCAGGCAATTCAAAAGGAATACATTTACATTATTTTACTATGCGTGTTCCCTTTGCTAATAAGCATTAAACGTGTGTGCACAGTTTGTGAATGTGTCTTCGAATGTGTTTCTGAATTGTGCCGTCGTTCTCCGAGTGAGCAGACTCACAATTTTTGCCTGGGAAATCTCACAGTCTTATATTCAAGGCAGGACCTCGGCTGTATCTATGGATGAGAATATCACAGAGATTTGGGGCTGGGCTCTTTTGTAACCATCTAAAAACCACCTAACAACCAGGATCAGAAATGAAACATGGCTCAGGGCAAAACTGACACCGTGCATTACATAAATGTCTAGATATTAAAGATTTGGAGGCAAAAAAGCCCTCATCTGGAAATCTCTGAAAATCCTACATTTTTACGATATGCAGAACGCTTTAGTGACTATCACACAAAGCTGCAATTTTATATTTTTTAACAAACAAATGCAAAGAAAGCACGTAAAGTAAACTGCAGTTTTACATTTTAAACAGTGATGGCCATGGAGGGGGGGCACGGTGGCTTAGTGGTTAGCACATTCGCCTCACACCTCCAGGGTTGGAGGTTCGATTCCCGCTTCGGACTTGTGTGTGTGTGTGGAGTTTGCATGTTCTCCCCGTGCCTCGGGGGTTTCCTCCGGGTACTCCGGTTTCCTCCCCTGGTCCAAAGACATGCATGGTAGGTTGATTGGCATCTCTGGAAAAATTGTCCGTAGGGTGTGAGTGCGTGAGTGAATGAGTGAGTGTGTGTGCCCTGCGATGGGTTGGCACTCCATCCAGGGTGTATCCTGCCTTGATGCCCAAAGACTCCTGAGATAGGCGCAGGCTCCCCGTGACCCGAGGTAGTTCGGATAAGCGGTAGAAAATGGATGGTTGGATGGGTGGCCATGGAGAGACAAACAATTGTGGATTACAACTGTTAAGTATTGGTCATAATTAGACAACTTTTTTTTTTATAAATGTTCTCAATTATAAGTTCTCAAAATATTATTTAAACACCCTAGTAACACCCTAGCAACCCCCTTGCAACAAAGCAACGGCATAGCAACAGCTATCTTTTTCAAACGAGTCCAAAAACGATTCTCTCCGTCTGCCAACACTTTCAATAGTCATTTAAACGCCCAAAAGGTCATGAAGGGCGGCCATCTTAATCGTGCAGAACTTGAAAACCGAATCATCCCTTTCCAGCCCTAGCGGACGGACAGCTGCCGAAGGCCAGAACACGAGGAACAACCGACTTCAATGAAAGAGCGTAACTAATGGGCAGAACACTGAACGCGCGATAAGAAGGACAGAACGCGCGCGCCTCTCGACCGCCGCTCCCCGAACACGCTGCTGGCAGACGCGTTGCGCCGCCACATGCCAAACTCTGTTAGCACCCAAAGAAATAAATAAACAAATCGAGTCAGTAATCCCCTAAATTCAAGCTTATTCATGTTAAATCTGGACACGAAAAGCTCATTTCTGTATCAACCCCTCCCCTCCTCTCGCCACTTCCAGCGTCAGCAGTTGTTGTTTTGCAAACGGGCATCTTATGGCACACGCAGATATGCCGCTACATGGACAGCTTGTCCCGCTAAAGCCTGTTTTGTCTTGCTCCACTCCTCCTCGTCCTCCAGTTTTACGGCGTGTCAGAGCCAGCTGGCTTGCGCAGAAAGAGGAGAAATAAGCTCCTTATTGCACAGTCGAGGTATTTGCTTTGCGCCAGGGTTGAGGGTTCTCATTATACCATGTTCATGAGGCTACGAGCGCTAATTGGTCTTCCGCTGAACACAAAAAGGACTCACGAAAAATGTGACCGCCGGCGATATAACCTAATTAGGAAATTTGCCACCGTGCGCCGGCCAGATCGGGCCCCGCTATTGTTCTAAGAAGATAAACAGGCGCACTGTACTTTATTTTATATCCAACTATCAGCAAACGGGGAAGGTAGATGAAGTCCCCTCCCGATTTTGATGAATCCGGAGTGTTTTTAACAATTATAATTCATTATAATTGGCTGATTTTGCATTAGTCGGAACGCCGACTTTTCAAATTATTTAAGTGCAATTATTTGTGAAAACACTAAGAGTGTGTTGGAAATGATAATGTTCTATGGGGTCATTCATTTACATTAGTTATAACATAAACTAAGAATGAGATATAAAATTCAAGTGTTGTTGTTGTTTATACAATTGTTCGTTGTTTGTTCATGTTAGTTAATTGAGCAATATGTTTAACATAATGTTTGATTTTAATATTAATTATTCAATAAAGAATATTTGTACAAATACAGGCTGTATATTGTTTATTGTTAACAACGCAAGGTTGTGGGTTCGATCCCAAGTGATTGCAAATACGTATGTAAATTGTATAGGATAGCAATGTAAGTCGCTATGGATAAAAGCGTCTGCCAAATGCCTAAAAATGTAAAATGTAAAAAAAAAATTGTGAGTTCATATTAACAACGTGTAAATAACTAATGTTAGCAAATGGGACCTTGCTTTTTGAATACGATTTTTGTCTTAAAATGATTTTCTTTTTAAGCCCATGACATTTCGAAAAACAGAGAAATTAAATCATACTTTTACATCTTTTCTACACTTTTTACGTCACACTTTTTTTTTAGCATTTTATCAAATTGACTATAAAAATAATTTCAACTCAAACATTAATGTGTTGCTATAACTTATACATACTTGAAATGGATAAACCAAGTTTATTTTGAGTTGAAGTAACATAACAACATCTGTTGGCACGAGATATCGATCACATTTTCACAGTGTACAAGAACTATACCCCAAAATTAAGAGAAAAATTATTTACGAAAATTAAACTATAGTTTTAACTGAAATACTTTGTCCAGGTCTCCGTTTATTTGTTCTGAGTTTTTTAAAAAGCTACTTACCATTTCTATTGATTATCTAACATGCAAAGTAACAGATCTCAAAAAGACTAGTAATACAGATAGTACAGATATATAATTAAATAATAATCTCGATTTTTACCAGCAAATGTTTGGTGGACTCAGAAGAGATGCCTTGGATTAGACTTTGTTTGATTCCTATAGGCAGGCCAGCCACAACCCATCCCACACATTTGGACAAGAACGTATTTAAATAGTTTTATTTAATGTTAACAGGGGAGAAAGATTGACTTTTCTCACCCATGTTATTATTTCCAAAATTATTTATGAGAGAATTCATCATTGAATTATACAATTATCAAAGAAAAATGAAATGACAGTTACAAACATCTTAAGAGGTATGAAGTTAATATTTAATGGCCACCTGCAAATAATGGCACACATTACCCAAATGCCTTTGCATGTCAACATGTTAATGAGAGTTTAACATCCTCTATCCCGACCAACAGCTGAAAGAGTCCCCGTGTGCGTGTGTGTTATCATCTATTAGAATCTGGCTGCCTCTTCACCCCATATCCATTATCATTAGTGTGTGTGTGTGTGTGTTGTGTCCTGGCCCGGCCGTTTGGCTGTGGTGCTCTTATGCACAAGGGTCTTCGCTCCAGTGCAGTCGCCGATGAGCAACACCTGCTCCTGGCTCTCCGAGACACCTCTGGGCATCTCATGCAACACTTGTTCTGTCAGAATGCGACGCAGACTGCACCGCGTGCCAGCCGCTCCCGATCTGGAGACTTTCACACTTGTCCCCTTCGCACACACACACCGTCTCCCTCCGTCCATCCACTCCTTGTCTCCCCCCATCAGCTTTGCTGTGGGCAGTCGGCACCCTCCCCTTCCCTTGAGGTCCCGGGGACCCCAGGGGCCCGCCGTGGAGGGGACAGAAAGTGAAGTGGACGATGCAGAGGCCCTTTGGAAGATTCAGTGAAGCGTGGCCGAGAAGACCCTGGCCGCCCAATGTCACTCTCTCTATGATATCCTTCGGTGCGTCCGGCCCGACCGCAGCTACCTGCATTATAAATGAGAGCACTTTTTATTTCCATCACAGACAGCCACACTGCATGCGTCCACACAACAGACACAATATTTTTTCCTTTCTTAACGTGACAGCCGGACGTGTGCAATTTTGCAGACAGATACTGGAGTGAGCACTGAATATGATCTCTGGGATCCTAATCATATGATAAGCGAATCAGCCAAAATGGATACGACCCCATATACTGACACTACAGAGGGGTTGAGAATTCATTTCTGTAGAGGTCATCTTTTTTGTATTTTAAGAGGGCAGAAATGTGGGCAGTTATATTTATCTTTAAGTAATAGTTCACCCAGAAAAGATAAAAGTCATCATTTACTCACCCTCGAGTTGTTTCAAACTTGTATTAATGTCTTTGTTCTACTGAACACAAAGGAAGATAATTGGAAGAATGTCCGTAACCAAACAGTTCTTGGACACCATTTACTGTCATGGTAGGGAAAATAAATACATTAAGAGTGAAGAGGGGAAGAGCTCTGTTTGGTTACTGACATTCTTCCAAATATCTTCCTTTGTGTTTAGCAGAACTAGTGAGTTTAAATAAACAGGTTTGTAACAATCTGAGTGTGAGTAAATGATGACAGAATTTTCATTTTTGGGAAAATTATCACATTAAGTTAACTTTCAATGATGTCATGAGTTCTCCGTTATAGCTCATTTATATTGTATTATTATTTTAAGGTAAAACAATACTACTGAGGAATTATTATTATAATAATTATACCTATTATTATTATTTATAATACAATGTAAAAAATATTAATGCATTCATTTATATTATATTAATTATATTTGCTATGAAGCTGAAGACGAACTGGTTTGAAAATTAAATTGAACCAAACAAAGTTAATGCGAAAGTAACAAATATAAAGCTTCATAATTTGAAAATCCGAAACATTATAAACATTACACTGTGACTTTTATCATCACTTTTAACTCTACGTCTAAAAGAAACTTGTTGTTGCTTAAAAATTCTTATTTGGTAGCCACCACAAACATTGGCATGTATATACATAATATATTTCTGATCATGTCTGTTAGTCAAAAGACTGTAATTAACAAATCATTAAGTTTGTATATTTTTATGGTCATGTGTGTAACCAAGGACTTGTATCCACAACCTTTGTGTTGCTAGTGCACTGATCTACCAACTAAGATACAAGAACACGATGCCACAATGTTGCACATTCTCGCCAATGCAAATCTGTTCAAATCATTTATAACAATTTGCAGAGTTTACCTTCGACAAACTCTCCAGACCCCCACGATTAAATCACAGACCAAAAAGGACGCAGGAAATGTGTTATGGCAGTGATCTGTAAAAAAATATCAAGAGGTGAACTAGGATATACAGTAGAATAATAGCCTGCTCTCTCTCTCATCTGAGCCCAACCTTCCGGGCCATTACTGCTCATTGTGGGACAGCAGAGGAATAATTGTATGGCTGGATGACAGACCATCTATCCATGGAGACTCACGGCTCCTGCAGGAGTGCTGCACACTATTAGGAACATGCCGTGAAACTAAAGTTGGAAAACACACCTCATTCCTGGCTGGTTGTTTTTTAGGTCATTGAAAATCCTCAGTCATCAACGGAGAGGATTTTCCTCCGTTTTCCGTTAGCTGATGGCTTGATGGATCTCTGGCATCAGATGTGAATGATGGTTGTCTTTCATTTCAATTCCTCCATCTCTCTCTCGGCTTGCTGCTCGTGGTGTGCTGATCGGAGCAAGACATGTCTGAAATTGTCCATGGAAATGAGCAGTTTTGGGGGTCACTCATCTGCAGATGAAATAACTGTATTATAGCAGTCGTGCTGTCAGATCTACTACTGTGAATCAGATGAACCACTGAACTGAGGTACATGTTTTTACTGCTCATATAACCACGTCAGTCATGCTTTGAAAGATTCATTCAGGTTTTGGGTATTTAAAATCTTTCTTTTGATATTTTAAACATCGATTGTTTTTTTTTGTCTTTCTTCTTTCTTGTTTCTATTGCGTAAATACGTTTTTGCATACTCTTATAAAAAAGAAAATGATTTGAGTGTGCTGTTAGTGTAATTCTATTACACCTATAAAAAAGAAATAATATTTTTGATCTACATTTTACGTTCTTCTGAAAATTATACTTCATGTGTTTCTCAGAAATAATATTACATTAAAATGAGCTGTTGTTAAAAAGTACACTTAACATTTTCATAAACAAAAAAGTGGGCCACATAATGGTATTGTGAAAATACACTAAAAAGTATATTACTATTAAAAAAGTAAAAAAAAAGTAAAAAGTAAATTACTACTAAATAAAATGTACTTAAATATAAACCTAGACATTGCTTCTGTATACTTAAAAACAAAATTAAATAAACTTAAAAATATCAATATATGTATCATTTAAATATAAGTTAACTTTGCCTAGGCATACATGAAAAGGAACTTAATAAAACATTTAAAAACATACTTGAACTTTGCCCAAGTACACTTTATACTTTACTTTACTTTACTTTATTGTATAAAATGAACCTGAAATAAACCTAAAATAAAATAAAAAAACATACTTAAAATAGAAATATAATATATTTTAACTGAACTTTCCTTAAGTAGACTCAATACTTGAACTAAAAATGAAAAAATGAACTTGTTTTCTAAATGAGCTCAAAGTATAGGCTTATTTTTTTTGCAAGGGTATCTGCAGAAACATAAAACTGAAAACTGAAACTCTAAAGCTGTCATTTTTCAATGTGGTCAGACACACTTTTATGAGTTGCCATATTGCCATAAACGTGAATCAAACCGAGGTGAGAGGTAATAAAACTGAACCAGCAGATTCTGTAATACAGTATGGATGCATTGGATCTCTCTTTCAACTGCGAACCATATAAGATGAAACTATTCGTCACAATGCATTCAATAATTTATCTATCGCAAAGTGCATCTTATTATAAATAGTTTGGGATACATGAAAACCAAATTATCAGCCCATCTTGGAAAACAGGAAACGCTAACCGTGAATGAAAAATTCATTAGTGCACAGCTGCAATTTAAAAAAGTGAACTTTAAAACTAAAGCTTAGTTCTATTATTTTAAACTAAACCTTGCCAAAAAGTGAAGTGTGTTGAAAACCAAAGGATTCTCAAACACTGTGTCTGGTTCCATCCAATCATGCCACTTGATACGGACAAGCCTGGAAGTTCACACAAATGAAACAATTTCTTTAAAAGTGATAGTATTTTCAAAGTGATATACACATTTTATTCAAATGGATCACTTAAGGTATTTTCTGCATGTTATGTTGGGACAGACAAAGTCAAAAGCACTTAAAAAAGTGCACACTTAAACAAACAAGGTAAATTTGCAGTTCAGTATACTTACTGTACATTTATACTACATTATTGTTAGTAACGCACAAGGAACTACACTGAACTGTCGTAACAGAGATAATGTTAGTGAGATCAGTTGTATAACTACATTTGTCAGTAGGATCTTCCTCCCTCACAGTCCTCGGCCTAATTTAACCGTAAAGACCGAAACCAAAACAAACATTTCTCTTCTTCAAAAGTGGAAGAGCTCTCGCCCTCCGCTGGGTTCATGGAGGAGGATGAGATGGGAAAGAGGAGAAATAATAACGTGGTAGCCGCAGGTGGGGAGAGCGCGATCCCGCGGGAATCTCGGCGGTGACAAGCCATGTTGCCGGGAATGGCTGGCTTGCTGGAACTTTTCTCTCTAATAGACACAAATGGGCCCACTTCTCTGCGCTTTTATGAGGCATTTTATCTTGCGTTGGGAGGGCCGGGTCCTCCGTGACACACTCTATTGGAATCTTCGGGAACACTTAGGTTGGTAACACTAAGAAAAAAACGTTTTTTCACAGTCCCCGGCCGAACCTTCTGACATTGACAGTGTGCAAATTTCCCCCTATGATGCTTTCTAACACAGACGTGCTCGTGTCTGCATTTCTGATCGGACTCGGTGCGAATGAAGATAAATCTGAACGACGATTCAGCCCAACGGGACGGCACGGAGTCTGGATTCAGGACTGGATTTCCACTCCAAAGTCTAAACCATCCTGGGACTTTCTTTTTGAAAACTCGCAAAACCTTTCTCTTGTTTGCTGATTCGACATGCTCGTAAAATATTGTGTTCTAAACTGACGTGCACGTTACCTTTAGGAAGAGCTTTTGGAGTTGTTTCAGTTCAGAGACAGCTTGTTCACACTGCACCGCTGGAATGATTCTGCACGTGTCGTATTTGCCAAGTAAAGATCTTTTTATTTATTTTAAGAACTGCTGATTAATAGCGAAGACAAAATCTTGTCCCAATACGCAGGTCCAGGACAGATTTTGCTGTTCTTGTCAATTGTGATTTAATGCTGAACTGTGCTCCCCTCAGCCATTTTCTTACTTCATTTTTAAGATTTGTGTCTATTTTCTAATGGATTAAATTAAATTGAGATTTCTTTTATAATATTGACTATTGATTTGGCAAATCTGAGCTAATTTTGGGACTATTCTAAAACTCTAATGGAGACGTTTGTGAGATTTCTGACATTTTCCCAGGATAAATATCTGAGACGTTTTTAATCGTTCTACATTTAATCTCATTCTCATTGTGTGTATAGAAGAAATAATGGAGACAATAAAGACATGACATGTCTGTGATTTTTTTATAGGCGCAAAGCCACAGCTCCAAGAGATCATTGACGCACAAGACTCATTCTTGCAGCTGATCTAATAAAAATAACAAAAATAGTACATTTTTTAACTGTTAACCATTTTGCCGTGAACTCAAACTCAAACACATTCATCTAAACCAACAATTTCGGCACACACAGAGAACGGGTGAATGACCCTTGACCCTTGACTCTTTAGACTGGATTCCAGTCTAAATTATGGGAACACCACAAGTACCACATCAAACCCATCTACTGTAAACAGGTAAAGAAAATGTAACTTTAAAACTTAGCATTCTCTGGATTCTGGAATATATCTAAGACATTTCATTTTCTTGTTTTTTCGTTAGATGTTTTGTACAGCTGTGGCTAAATTACAGGTCTATGCAGTACAGGTCTCTTGAATGACAGGGAATTGTGTGTGGATGGGGGGTCGGACAGGCCTGTGGTCTTGCTGTCACCGGCTTTTAGCCATAAGCAAGGCCTGCCGTCGGCCAAACTAACAGAGGTAAACAATCAGAATTTACCATGTGGAACACAGTCTGTGTGCGTCTTCGTGTGAACTTATTGGATTTTATGGCCTTGTCGCTTTTACTTCCATAAGGGCAGAGCAATTTTTAACCTGGTCACACTCTCACCATCTATTTTAATTGACCTCTCAACACTCTCAACACTGCTACACTGCACGTAAACTGATGAAAAAATCGTTCATGTCAATCTCAAATGTTTCAGACATTTAACTATCCTGTGTCTCTACATAAATATTATAACTGTATATTTATGTTTAATATGTCAAACAAGTACAATATGAGGTAATTCTTACAGAATAAAATGTGACATAAGCAAGTGTTAGCCCTCATCCCTACAATAATTATTACCTTAACTATAACGTACAGTAAATCCATTTTGGATTATATATTGAAATGCATACAAAAATGCAATGATATCTCAATGCTAATATTTTCTGTGCTGAATTTAATTTAGATTATTCTGACTTCAACAATAAAAGATAATTACTGTACAATCTCTTTACCTTGCAAAATTGAAAATAAAGTTTCACATTAATTGATATTTCGGGGGCAACATGTGCTTTGTTGTCATGCATAGTCATGCAAATAAAATAGATTGAATTATCTTCGAGCCAATATATGTGTTAAAATATTATATTAGTATTTCGGACACAGGTTTGGAACTAAGCCTGAGATCTGGATTTCATACTAGACAAGTATGTAATAAATGTAAAATAGTATTGTATGAATACACAAACTAAATATTACCAGAAATGCTGTAAACTAGCTTTTTATATTTAACAGAAAAAAAATCACAAATGATAATCAAATAATCAGGTCCAGTTTGTTATTTTAGATGCAAATCAATATTTCACTATACAAGACATTGTCAGAAATTAACAAATGAACGTAACAAACTGACTCTATGGTGGTTAAAGACATAATCAGCAGGATTTAGATGCGATTGAAGAGTGACTGACAGACTGCAGCGGTCATGAAGGACTGAGGTCAAGAACTCCATCAGTCTGAGTGGCAAAGCCTTGACAAAGACCCTCGACAACAGCTGAGAGAGAGAGAGAGAGAGAGAGAGAGACTGTGTGTCTATCAGTCAGGCAGCCACTGAAGCATCTCTTCAATCAACCTCCATTTACCAGGCCAGACCAAGTTTCTGCTCTGCCTCCATCCTCATGGCCTGACAGTACAGCTGCCATTTATCCAGGACCAACAGACCACACACACACACAGTTAAGCACACTGTATAGACACACACATTCCCAGACATACACACAGAAACACAGACAGACACACAGTCTCAGACACACAGATACACAAAACACACATGCACCGACACATACAGAAACACCCTCCGTCTCAGTTACATACACACACCCATTCAATCAGACTAGCAGACACGCAAACACCCCCCCAGACAGACACACACTGAAACACCCTCACACATTCACACACAGTAACACACAAAAAAACCTGCACGCACAGACACAGTTACACACAAACGCACAGAATGATATCAATGCACGCATAAAAGACACTGAGAAAAGCACACCCAGACTCATACATGCACAGACATACACTCAACCATACACATATGCACAGTCACACACAAAGTAATCAAGTCACACAGTCACTCAGACACAAAGTCACGCATGCAAACACAAACTTACAGAAACACACTTACAAATACATTAGTACTGACACAAACACACCAACCCCGTCTCAAGGCAGTCCGTGGCATAGGGACAAAATTTGGAATCTATTGATTCTTGTTCATGGACACGGATTTCCCCATTTTTTCATGTCAGTCAACACTACTTTCAATACATGAGTCGCGTGGTTGATTTAGAACCCGATATCAAAAGAATAGCCACAATGGCAAATTTAGCTAAAAACGTTTTTTTTGTTTGAGGGGGCAAAGAAATGAGAAATGGCTACTCTAACCCCGCCCCTTACCCTGACATCACTGGGGCAAAGTCAAGTCATAACACAACATACGAATGAGATAGGAAACAGGAATTCACACGAATGAGCCATCTTGTAAAATAGGTATGAATTCCCATCAGATTGCGTAGATATATGTTTATACATATGAAAGAAACCGAGTTTTAAAGTTTGTTAGACTGAACGTCCTGCTGGATGACAAGAAAAAAGTGGGAAATTCGTGTCCCTGAACAGAAATTAATAAATTACAGTCTGTGACAATGTCAAGAAATTCCCTTGAGAGTGTGGTACACACACCAGCACACACAAAAGTAACGTAAAATCATGCAGACACAGTCATACATGCACACAGACACCAAACGTTTTTATAACGCAGTATTTCATCACTTTAACTGCTTGTTTTTACAATTGATTTGCAACAGACACTGATGCACAGCTCCATTGATGAAAATCTCCACACAGCACGCTGCAGACCGCAGGTCAGAAACCAGGACCCTCAACAATCAATGCATGCCTTTCAACCTCAATTCATTTCACAAACTTTCTTTACAAATACAACACTAAAAACTTTCTTTCTCTGAGGGCTAATACCACACAATGTTCTCAGGTCTGCTCCTCTGTCACGAAAGTTATGCCAACTTTAAAAACTCACTTCAAAGGAAGACTGACAAAAGAATAACAAACACACATAAAGACACCTGAGTTCCACCCCCAGACAATGAATTCACAGTTTTCTCCTTCGTTCTCGGGGAAAAAAGAGAAACGCCGACATCAAATATTCATTCTGAGGGCATAAGAAACTGTAAATTATACATCCTTCTTCTGTGTATTTAAAAATATGCCACGATATCATTAGCATTGATATTTGGGTACAAACGACAAGCGCGTCCCGCGTTCACGCGGCGTCTGGTCCTGAGATTTCCTTCTTTCGGGTTCCCCCTCTAGCACGCTGTCAATGGCGCGTCTCATTAATGTTTAAAGCCGAGGCTCTTTTAATTGTCAGGCCGCTGACAGGTTGATGGGAATTATGCTGGAAATTAACTTTCCGCTGTCATGCATAATGTAATTTGGGAGGCCGTTGTTGATGCTCAGGAAGATTGAGGCGACCCTGGACGTCAAGTGCGGAAGATATTATTTCAACTTTATTTTAAGACCATGCAACTGAGGATCTAGGTCACGAGTGACAGGTAGATCTCAGATGTGTCACACTAGAAAGCGTCTGCAACTTTCAGATGAGAGAGAAAACATATGAGATCGTTTTTATGGAGGTGTAATTAGAAACTAGATTTTAGAGTTTTAAAGGAAAGCCAAAAGAACAGTGATAAAGTTTTAAGTAAGTTTTTATGCCATGTAAATACAAAAAGAGAAGACTTTTAGTCAATTTGAATTCAAATTCATTTTGATCGCGCTTTTCACAAACACAATGCAGAGAAAGAAAAAGTATTATAATAATAAATTTGTATTATAAAGTACAATTTAAAGTACCGTAAGTAAACTATAGGCTATATGTAATATATGTTACGAATAGCAAAAAAAATGTTTAAAGGGACAGTTCGGCCAAAAATATAAATTCTTCGATCATTTACTCATCCGTACGTCATTCGAGACCTGTATGACTTTCTTTCTTCGAACGACAACAAAAGAAGATCTTTTAAAGAACCAAACAACATTGACTTTCGTATGAACAAAAAACCAGGGAGACATTTCTCAAAATATCTTCTTTTGTGTTCCACAGAACAAGGAGTCAAATGTTTTTTAAATGACATGAGAGTGAACAAATGATTATATCAATTTTATTTTTTAGTGAACTGTCCCTTTAAGGAATATTAATACAGTGTACCTCAGTGGGTTGTGGGTTCGGTGCACTTTGGATACAATAAAAGCATCTTCCAAATGAATTATTGCAATAAAAAATGATGAATCCGATTATGGTTCCACGAGCAAACTAGGTCGATTATACTACAACACCTGCAAACAAAAAAAAGACACTAAACAACTGTTGTGTAACAACAAACAAACATGTGCTTCCCTCCTAATGAAGCTAAAGGTAACAAAAGCTATTGGGTCAAGGTACAAGGGCGTGGAATACAACCACACAGTTTAAGACTTAAAATCCCACTGAGGGTCTCTCTCTCTCCGGCTCTCAGTGAGCGAGCGAGAAGGCCTCTGACACGTTACCCTTCGTCGTGTTCATTTTAGCATCAAAGTCGTACCCCACATGCACGCCTGCGGCTCGCCGTGTCGTCCCTCCCCCCGCCGATGCCGTCTGACTCCTCTGCATTCTCCTGTTTATGAATGATTAATAGATGACAGATCTGTTTTAGAGACACATCATGAGCTGAGCTTTCCACGTGTCACATTTGACATCGATGCCACAGGGAGGAGAATCAGCCTCTCTCTCGCTCTCTTCTTTTTTGCCGGGTGACAGTTTAAAGATAAATCATTGAAAGAAATGTCATTTGCTTCTCGAAACTACATCTCTCATGTCTTCAGACCGACCAGACAAAGTCCTGACAGAAGAACATGCCATGTCAGGTGCGATGGAGGTCAGATCAGGAGATTCATTCAGAACTTTACTCACCGTGGTGTTCTAGGCTTTGTTCAAATGTTATTGCTCAGACTTTGCTCTTTCGAATCTCAGGAGATTTGATAGACTTTTCGTTAGAGCGTCAACTTTGTCTCTGATATTTCTTCAAAAATTGCTTCAGAAGAAAAGGAACAGAAACAAATGAGACATGCGTGTAAACTGCTTGCAGATGGTGGAGGTAAAATAGTCTGGATTTGAGTAAATTTGATGAGAAATGTTTGAGTTCATTTCCAGATCTTCAATAAACTTGACTTTTGATTGCAGACTTGACCAATCTGAGCTCAGTTTGACACATCGTTGAGATCAAACGACGTTGGGTGATAGACAAGGCTACTTACAGGTTATGAAGAATTGCATGCTGGGATTGCATAACCCCTGATTTTTCTTCTCAAAGGATGTCACAAACTTAACACTAATTAGAAATGCAACGTGAAAAAAATCGTGGACAACGACGATACAATTAGACACAGTATCTCTCTCCAACATTCACAAGGAACGAAAGAAGCGTTTCGATTGAACCATGGCCGCACATGACAGCCTTGATGTGTTCACATACCATAATGACACAGCCTTTAACAGCACAGACGGTTCATTAGAAGACCAGCCTTCTGAACGTCTCCAAAGTTACGCCGCTGAAGGGTGCGTCATGTCTCCGAGATGTTTTTAATCTCTTTGTTTTTGAAATGAAGTGAATTTGGCAGACCAGGCTATCGGAACATTGCCTCTCTAAGTTCCAGCGAGGCTGTCGGGCCCCCGGGGGCTCGCCGTGGCGCTGACAGATAATTGCTAATTGTTCGAGGCACAACCTGGCACAATAACGGCTTCGCTCGCGACCCTTCTGATATTTCCGTCTTTCTCGTCATCGTTGGTTTTCTTCCCTTTCGTGAGATGCTTAAACTCTAATAAGGCCATAGTGGCGGCAGGCGCTTCAAATTTGTCCTCTCGAATGTTATTAAAACACAAGATTTTCTGTGCTGATATATTTTTAACCGTGTTAATGCATTTTTGACGTGTCACCCGCTGACAGCACAGCCATAGTGTGCGGTGAGCCACCAGGGAAATTTACATGCATTTGAATTTGCACTGCCAAGTCCTGCCATCTCCCTCTGACAGCATCTTTAGCTGGGTGATAAGTTAATCTGGATCCAGCTCAGACTCTTCTGTGGGAAACTCTGTGTGCTCAAACCATTAACTGATCCACAGTGACACTACATAAAACAGCTTTTATATAGTGCAAACAAACAGAAAGAGCACAGGAATGAGAAGAATTGTGTTGAGTCTCTGCTCTGTTTTTAGACATGGAGCATCCGGAGGGATTGTGTAGGAATGACGTAGGAGCCTGAAAATGAAAGTAAAGAAGCAAATGGTTTTTTTCTTGAGAAAGAATAATTATCAGGAAACCAACTGAAATTGGATAAATCTTCAACATTACCTCAAGCACAGTAATTCCAAGTGAGACCCAATGTTCTTGATGATCTTGACCAAATCATCCTTGACATGTGATTGTATCTTACTTCACTGTTAAAAAACTGTAATTTTTACAGATTTATGTATTTTTAATCTGGTCAAAAAACTCAAAATTACAGACAAATACCGCAAATTTACAGGGAAAACTGTTTTTACGGTTGATTTCTGGCACCCCAGAAATTTTTTTTTTTTTTAAGATTTTGTTTTTTACAGTTTCTTTTTTAATAAAATAAACTACAGAACAAGAACAATGGGGAAAACAATGTAATATATATCCTTATATGCTATAATTTTACAGGAATAAAACGTTTTACGGTATTTTTCTGTTATTCCAGTTGTACATTGTACTTTTACTACTTTGTCTAATAAATCCAATCGATTTTATCCACTTCATTTTGAAAGCTGTACATTTTTTTGTTCATTTGCATAATTGTATCCTTTACGTCTAGTTTTTTATAACCTTTATGAATAGCATTTGAGAAAAAGTGTTCAAATAAAACATCAGTTGTGTTTCATTTAAGTATCACCTTGGTCTCAGATGTTTTTCATAAAATGCGTAGGAAAAATTAAACTAGTTAGACTATTGTTAAAATTCGTGTGAATGAATAAAAGAGTTTTAATTAGAAACGAGTTTCAGAAAAAATGTCAACAATGTGTCAAACTGTGTTAACATTTGCTCACCATTTGATCTCATTGAGGTCTGAGAGAAATAATTGAGAAATTAATGAGATTGAGTTTTTTTCCCCATCTTACAGGATAAGACGCAAAAAAATATATATATTTTTTAAAACAGACAGAGAGGTTAGACACCACATTTAATTTTAAATAAAATAAGGCTATAAAGAAAACAAAAATATATTAAAAAAACCTCTAAAATGGTAATAACCGGAACTCACTCAACTCATGTAAAATTGTGCTTCTTGTGAAAATAAATGCTGGATTCAGTGAATCAGAACCATGTCAACATCTGCATGTCACTCAGAAATGGCGCGTCCGCTGGGTATTGGGTTTCGGAGGTTAAATCAGACTGACAGTGACCGTTTTCAACACTGTATACATTTTCACGGCCCGAAAAGAAAGAACACTTTCACCTCATATCAGGTGGTAAGTCTGCTCAGGGCACATAAGTTACATCAACAAAGAGAGAAAGGATGAGAGAACATTCGATGCTAGTTGGTGACACAAAAGTATTAAAAAACAAAACAAAGGTGTTTTGGGGCATGTGTCTGGAAGTGTTGAACCGCCTGCTTCCAGAGGGACCCTCTAACCCCAAAAGTGCTCTGGGATCAAAGGTGAAAATAGCCCCCCCCTGGGGTCAACATCAAACTTTACACGGCAAATGTAAAACAGACCTCACAGATGAGACGCAACCTGATCATCAACAGCGTCCAGTCAGAGGTAAAGAAGGAAACATCTCTTTCTCTGGACACACGGGCGAGTTTTGAGAGGTAAACCAAACACAGACTCACCCTTGTGTTTTTCAGCAGTTGTCGGTCGCGAGGAAGCCGGCGCGATGGCAAGTTCTTCCATAAATGTCGGCGAGATGCAGGATAGACAGCTAGCCTCATGAGAGGCGGCATTTCATCTTTCCTGGAGTTAAAGTACAATTTGGTTTGGCTGACGGGGAGCACGAGAGGTGGGGGAGATGAGTCTTGCTGGGACCGTTTAACACTTCACTGGCCTGGTGAGAAAGACGAGCACATGAAAAGAAATCAATTAGAAGTAACAAGCAGGGCCTAAACGCCGTCCTGCACGCACACAGTCCAGTGAAGAGGAACAGCAGAGCAAACGCTCGGACGCGGCGGAGGCGAAACATGTACTGCTGCTGCTACTGACCATTTACAGTCAGTTTCTCTCTGCTGGACACACATGCTGTTTTTTCAAGACATTTTTACACATGCTTTGCCACGTCAGGAAAAGTATAATACACTTTTTCATTATAAATTACACATTTTTGTTTTGTTTGCCATTTAGGAAAATCATTTACCATTTTGTAAAAATCAATATCAAGGATTTATGTTTATTTCATACATGTCAGTGGTGACACATAAATTATCGTACATGTAGTCTCACAATTAATTTGAGGTGATAAAAACCTACATATACATATTTTATAGAAAGAAACAGTGAGATCTTTGTTTGTATAGACTGATGTGTATAGTTTTTATAATCTCATATTAATTGATTTATAAAATGAATAGAATGCTACATTAAAACTTAAAGTTGATAAAAAAAGTGTATTGACATATTTTTGAGATGAGTTTGTATTAAAAAACATCAAATGTTCAGCCATTTCAAGAAAAGTTTATTATTATCATCATCATTATTATTATTGACAATATTATAGTTATAATTAATATGTATAATGTTTTTATGAATTGTGTATACATTTATATAATGTCAAGATATAGATTTTTAGACTTATTCATTAAAAATAATATTTTAATGAGTTTTTATATAAATGCTATTCTAAAATCTGACATTCTAAAACAAATTCCTTTATCATTTGATTTTAGACAAATGATTCTCCAGCTATATTGAATCTAATATTAAAACACACGCTTTCCCTAAGGCGCCTTTTGCCCTGTTGTACCCTATTGTGCACTCTGAGATAACAGATGATGTGAGTGAATTTAGAGAATTATAAATGTCCTTTCTTTCCATGGCTGTAATGCCAGGGGAAAGATTTAACCCAGGACATCGCAGTGACAACGCTACAGAGCACCTTTACATACAGTGCATTTCACCGCAGGACATTATAGGGGCGACTGCATCTGTCTTCTGAGCTCCCACAGTAATCTGTGTTGTTTGACACGGGTCACTTCCCACTTCACACGTATGCACTGCATAATTGTGTATTAATTAAAGTGGACTAGGGGCAGCCCTCGCAGGGCCAATTGCAGGGACCCCTGTTCCTCTCCGGGGGTCTGACAGATCCCCAGACACTTGTTGAGGATGAGCAAAGGTTTTGAACCAGCTGTCCCGGACAGAGTCTCGTCGGACACGTCAACCCCCACTGCGTAAAAAGGACACAGTCTCCTCAGGAACAAGAGACATGGATAATAAAGCTACGACCGCAGGGTGAAGGGAAACACAACGGGGCAGTCAGGAGGCGGAGTTTGACTTGTGATGTCACAGCCAGAAATGTATGTTTCTCTAAACTTTAACTTATTGATTCAAAAACGTACCTCGAACTTTATACAAATAATGTCTCTGGTCTTATTGTACTTATTTTATTAGTGCAGAAAATTGCAACTGTGGAAATGAATCAAAGGAAGTGTTTTATATGAATATCGCACATAATTGACCAATGCACAGTATGTACACAATACAGTCATACAGTTATCACAAGTTTTTTTAAACAGCAAACATATTTTGTGTTTAGAACATTTTCATCAAAAATAAGATCCTGCCAAAGGGTCTTTGCCGACTGGTTGGTACACAGACAATAGAATCATGTTGTTTAAGACAACTCATGATCACAATTGGATCCTTACTGGAACAGATGCCCTCCTTTTACCCTCCAATCAGCTCCTGCAGAAACAAGGATCAAATTAATCCCCGCCCACAAACCTTAAAAGATACAATCGAGCCCTGCCTACAGTTTTTGAAAGGCAAAATAAAGCCCTGCCCTCAAGACTTGGAAGATACAGTGAAGTCCCGCCTACATGTCTTGAACAGAAACACCTAAGCCCCACCCACTTCTTGTAACAATTACGCCCCTACATTTTTCTCAATAAATAACCTGTTTTGAATATGTCGCATTCAATAAATTCATGTATCATTTACGATGCTTCAAATGTTTCATTTAGTAGTGATGCAAGTCAAAGGAAACATAATTAAAGAGCATGGCCTGACCCAACACATGAACAACCATTTTGCTCAGACTTCAAGAATTAAAAAAAATGGACAAAAGAGAAAAAAAATGAAGGGTGTAGAGAGACAGAGGGAAGCATGAGTCTAGTTCATTTGATGCAGTGATACGGTCTCAAGTGCATGTGTGCCCTAAGGGCTGAGACCAGGGCGAGAGGAGCTGAACCCCAGAGGCTGATCTCCGATCTCCCCTCTGTACTGTTCACAACAGCTGCTGTACCATTAGCCTCTTCTCCTCTGGAGCTCATTACAGCTGATCAATACAGGCCACTGCTGCCCATCCTCTAGCCAGCAGAAATTCTCTCTTTCTTCTCTGTGCTAGTCCAACACATGGCACCTTCACTATCCATCTTTATTTGTCTCTCCCTGCTCTCTCTGTCGGACAGGTTCTTCTCCAGTTCTCGCTCAATTCTTTAAACAAGCATTTTCTTTGTCGGCGCTTATTTTTCTTCTGCTCTCTCAATACGGTATTTATTTTTAATCCAAAGTCGCTCGTAGTTTATAGATAGATGGCAGACAGATAGACAGAGACAGGCAGACAGACAAGCAGGCAGACAGAGAGAGATACAGGCACATCGAAAAGCAGAGAGACAGACAAATACAGATGATGCAGAGAGACAGACAAAGATAGAGACAGACCGACAGAGATAAACAAGCAAACGGACAGACAGACAGACAGTTTCACAGAGACAAATGGCAGACACAGAGAGAGAGAGAAAGACCGACAGATAAAGAAAGAGAGACAGACATACACAGAGACAGACAGAGAGGCATACAGTATACAGAGATAACAACAGATTTACAGTTGTTACAGTACAAAAAAACACACAAGAGAGAGAGAGAGAGAGAGAGAGAGAGATACATAAAGACAGACAAACACATGCAGACAGACAGATACACGGACAAATTGGAAGATTGACAAAAAAGGGCAACTTAAAAACACACCATAGACACAGAAAAACATGTGTTCGCGCCATATGACCCCTTTAACTATATCAATGTCAATAATAGGCGCAACGTGCCCTCGTAAGTGTGACCCAGTGTGGGAAAACTAGGCTAACAATCTAGTGATTAGTTATTATTTTTCAGAGTTTGATTTCAACCAGTAATATCAATATGATTTAGTGTAAGTCTTTGACACAGCCTTGTTCAGTCAAAATCAAATCATATATTGTGTCCTGGCCAGATTCCCTCCACTGGCCCTTGTCAATCATGACCTCCTAATAATCTTCACCCTCTGAATTGGCTCTACTGGTCTCCTCTAAACCTATAGCTGGTGTGTGGTGAGCGCACTGGCGCCGTTGTACTGTGGCTTGAGGTGAGACACCCTTCATGTGATTGTAAAGTGCTTGGGGTGTACACACTGTAAAAACTTATTTCGCAATTTACTTGTTTCAACATATTTTTTTAAATTGAAGTAACTAAAAATTTCATGGAAAACCAGGTAAAATTTTAAGGCAACCAGATAACTTATTTTTTTATGTTGAACCAACAAATCTTTTTTTACAGTGCAGCAATACAATAAAGCGCTTTATGCCTCATTCATTCAATAAAAAATACAAACACAATAGATGCAGATGAGAATCAATAGAACACCCATTAATGGCTAAAGAGTCTTTTTAAATTTTGTAATTGAAAATTGTGTAGTTCATAATGGTATTTTAATGGAAACAACTAGAATTTATGTAATACATTTTTTAGCAGGGTGGGCAGTAAAAACAAAAGTTGTGTTACTGAAGAAAAAAAGTCTAAATGCGCCGTGTTGACTCTTTAAAAAAATGTATGTACACACACACACAGAGACAGACAGACTTCTCTGGTCAACTCTTCTCCTGGAGTATTCAAATGTGAAAAAACGAGATGAATGGAAGCTCATTGACTTTGAATACATTCACAAATTCTCTCTTTCTTTCTCTCAATCTCTCTCCTCACATATCTCTAGAGAGAGAGTGAGAGAGAGAGAGAGAGAGAGAGAGAGAGGGGGGGGATGAAAATAAAGATATGCATAATGTGGACAGAATGTTAAATGTCCATTTGTCACTCTGGATGATATAATCAAACTGAATGATATTTCCTTCTCTTAAAAGCATAATGAGATGGATTTAATACTTGGAAATTAAGTATCCTGGCCTGTAAATAATGGAACAGCAGTGAATAAAAGCTCTTGTCATTTTTAATAACGTGTAAGCAATTTGATCACAAACGCTGATAGATGGTGCCGTCGCGATACCAAATATATACTGTGATGTGGACCTCTGTTATTATGGGATCCCTACGGACCGCTCTTAGAAATCACGTGTTATATGAGACTGTAACATATAACACGGACACAAAAACAGACAATATGATGTGTCGTAAAAGCCAGTTGTTCAGGTCAAAGCATGTAAATTGACTATCAAGACCAGGCCAAGACCGAAAGCTCCTCTATGGGCTGAATTCATTTAAACCCATTTTTGGGATCGTTCGCACGGCAGGAGAGTCAAACCGCTACAATCCCGTGAGTTCAATTCAAAGATTCGGATGCGAGAGAGAACCGTTACTGACATCAGCGATGAGAGAGCATCACGTTTTTTTTAGAGGATCCTTTTAATCTGGGCAAAACAAAACGCACAGCAAAGTGTCTCTCAATTTATTTGACTTCAAATTGGAGCTTTGAGGGAATCGCAGAAGAAAAAAAAGAAATCGAGAGAGGGAGGATTGAAAAAATGACCTGCTGGCGTGCGAGTTTGTTGCTGTAAGGTAAGTCCTGCTTATATTGAAGCAAAGTTCTGAAAATAAGCAAAGAACAGATTTATTGATTTTTGGTAGAGTCTGGGTGTTGAAGAGGGGAAGAATAAAGAACTGCTCTTTGCCCGATATGTCCAAATGACGTCCCGCGGGAGACGCTTAATGGTGGGGGCGGGGAAGGGGGGCAGGTGCCTTGCCTGTCTCTCGGAGAGAACTGCCCCGAGGCTAGAGCTAATGGTATTGGCTGAGCCTGCTATAAGAAGCTCACTTCTAATGGCCAACTTTGTGTGTGCCAGAAGACAGACAGATATCGATTGGTCCAAATGCCCTTGAGTTGGCAACATCTGAAATGAAAATCCACCACGCAAGCAGAAAGTTTCTGCAAGTTATGTTTCAGGAATGCAATGTGAAGAGAGGGGTTTGTGGAATGGGGTGGAGGGGGCACGAAAAAAAGAGGAGGATATATATAATATATGCTGCGCGCCTCGTTTTGCTTCTTCCCCCCTTTTTGTCTTTTCTGTTTTCGGGAAGAAAGGAACATTATCATTCGAGTGGAAAGGGATAATTTCCACATCGTAAGCGGATGGAGAATTTATCTCGCACGCCCTCTAAACGCTGCCAAAAATCCTGCCGTACGCGAGACCACATCACGTTTAAAGCATTAAATGTGATATCAATGCAACATTAAAAGGCACCGTTAATAGATCAAAATATAATTTTGAAAAGGCAACACAGTAACACAACTCTGGTTTGTACATGCAAACTGATTAACCCTCTTGCCGATAAATAAGAGTTAAAGGAGTTATTCAATTCAAAATAAGCCCCCATTGACTTTCAATATTCATTTTTATTCCCGCCTTGGAAAGTCAATGGGGGCTTATTTTGAAGTGGACTACTCATTTAAAATGTTACTTTTTTCTTGAGTAAAACACAAATTATACCTGAACAGACACACCAGGAAAGTCACATGGGTAACTTTTTTCAAAAGCGTAAAATTGTGGCACAAAATTCCAACAAATTAAATTTATTTTATTATATGAACTTAATTCATCATTTAAGAAGCAAAACCTCAACAAACGAGACTTCAACAAATTCAGTAGTTTGAGTTGATATTTTCTGGGTTCATTCAATCCCAACGGTTTGGTGCATCTCTTTTTTAACCCAATGCTGGTTGAAAATAACCGTGCGTTTTTAAGATTGTAGCTACAAAAACAGCATAAAAACAAGCAAACGTTATTACAACATTCGTACAACTGTACATGCGATGCATGCCGGGAACTCACAAACTCAGAAACTTTATTTAATTGAAATTGAAAAGATTTCCATTCTAATGCCAAACAAATGCTGTATGCGTGTATTTAACAGTCAAAGACTTTCTCTGTGAGTTGTACATTACATAACAAAAATTCGCTCACACTGATGTCCTTCACTCATCCCAAGGCCAGTTAAAACCGGGGTACTTGCCAAAAAAGCAGCGTAGCTTCAGTATACAGTGTTTTAAATGGAAACCAAGTGGATTTGAGGGCAGGATTTCATTTTCCATAAATTACACGAACACCACAGGGCCATGCAAAGCTGAACGGCGCTAATCAAGCGTCTGGGTTCGGGCAACAACACAGATTAGGTGGAACAGACTCCAAGTCCCAAACCAATCAGAAAGCATCCAGAGACATGACAAAATGAAATAAAAACAGCTGAAAAACATAAAGCGTTAGAAAAACACTGTAAAAAATGAGAATTGAATGCAGACTTGTGACAGTATGGGAAGGGACAGATATATTCACCCAAAGCCACACAAAGACCTGTCCCTGTGTGAGTTCAGCATCAATCCCTCAGTAGCTGTAAGAAGGATTCGGTGTCCATTATTGAGTGCCAGTGAAAAGCTATTTCATTTGATGCATGTGTGTATGACTTTGAAACTCATAAGAAAGAAAAATTACACCATTTTTTCTCCCCCCTCCATTCGGGAATTACTGGGGTGAAAACTTCCGTTTCACTGTATAGGGATGGCTATAACTCACAAAGTTTCTGTGTAATAATTGTTTTTGTCCTTTTAAGAGGTCAGGAGGTAACAGAAAGGGCACTTCTTTTGAAAAAAGATACAAGTGAAAAATGGAAAATTCTTTAAAGTTGTGATAGCCATTTGGTATGTCTTATTTTTACAGCATGGCAGAAAGACAAGCAAATAATCCCATTGTGCGGTTACCGCTTTTTGACATTTTACAACAAAAATCCCCAAACTATGTTTCTTAAAAGCTACGTTTCTATAACAAATTATTAAAAAACCTTCATTGATTCATTAACTAACAACACACACAAATATAACAATTTATTGATCATTGATTTTTGTTTTCTGTTCGCTCATTGTGCATTAACGAATGTCAACAGATTTTATCTTTTAGCAAGTTTAGGTTTTCTAAATGTATTAGTAAATGTTAAAATTAACATTTTCATTCATTTAAATAAATAAATAAAATGCGAAAGTGTTGTACATTGTTAGTACTAATCTAGGGAACAAATGTGAACCAATGGAGCCTTTTTGTAAAGTGTTGTCAGTTTATCAATAACTACATACAACCCATTCCAAAAAGGAAATTTCTATCTGCACTGCCTTTGTGGTACAAATCATAGAAAATATTTAAAAGGAAAGGGCCAAATTCATAAACATACCTGCGAAGGTTATCTTCCCAGGGTCATACGGTCAAATTCACTTCAAGATCTAATTAAAGTGTTTTGGAATCATATCACCTCTGCTCGACTGGCGCTTGATGAAAGAGCCTCTGAAATTCACCCAAATCAAACAGGAGCCACGCGGGCCTCATTCAGACTTTAATTGTTTTATTTAGATCTATAGATTTCTAAGCACAGCGCTTCCAGTCTCGAGAGATCTTTTTAATGAAATATTCAGTTCAAAGACTCACGGACCACACAGAGAAGTGTGTGTGCCAACGCTTAAGGCGATGGTAAAGAGGATTGGGTACATCAAAGTGATCACAAATCTTCGCTCTGAAAACCGGATTAGAGCTGGTCAGATTAGCCCTAAACACTGGAAACAAGGTAAATACTGTCACATACACTCACACAATGAACCATCCGCGCAAATGCCTTTTTTCCAATCAAATAAAGCGCTCCGTGGTGGTGCGTGACAAAAGCCTACATTCAGGGACAATCCTGTTCGCAGCACAGCCAAGAGAACAGAGCAAAAATTCAACAATGATTCGACCTGCAATGTTAGGCTTTAAACAGAGGTGGCGATATAGAGACAGAAGTACAGTTTTTGTGGTAACTAAACTACAAAATGTCACGATTTTTTGAAGGTTGCTAAACTCTATTTCTGCACACGAAAGCAGGGAAAAGAGCGCAATGGTGGAGAGAGAGAAACGTGAGGAAAAAAAGAAAAACGAGTATTCTCCTGGCGATTCCCAGTAAAATCCTCAAAATGGGAAAACGCTGCAAAACATCACTTAAACGCAGGCATGTTCAGCATTTACTGGACTCAGATTTGATTTGCTCTAAATGTAACGCCGAGCGCAGAGTGCCGCCGGGACGCAGATTTTCTGCTCGGTCTCATTTGACAACATTTAGCGTTTTGAGCAGGAAGGCGCGGTGGCCGGTCTCCTGATCAAATATTGGACATCTCTGTTCTCCAGGAGGAAGAGCAAGGAAATATGCTCTCACTTTGCCAGACGCATGTATTTTCTGAAAGCTAACAGGCTCCCTCTGAAACTCCTCTTAGGAGTAGTCGAGCTGGCCTCGTCTCAACAGGAGGGGGCCGAGAAGGGACGGGGCCTCGTCCCAGGCGTCCTGGGAACGCAGAGAGGCTCTGAAACAGCATTCGGCACTTTACCGACCTTCTGACCACCTTCGCTTTTTTCCGCCGAACGTCTAAATATCTTTTCAAGTCGTTTTAAAGCGATTTCCTTGATCTCTGGGGAGGAGAGCAGCTGACTGACCAGCCCTCGGACCACAAACATTGTGCATTTCGAATTTCCGCTCGATCTGAGTCGACTTCACGGAACCAAATTGGGTTGTTTGCGGAGGGTTAAAAAAATGTTGAAAACTGTACTCGGGAGACACTGGGCGTGTGAAAACTTAAAAATGCCTCCTTAAACTACCATCTTAACATCTGAGCAGATGTGTGAAGAATACATATATTTGAGAAGTGAGTTATAGAATTGGGGATATTTAGGAGTATGAAGTCAAAAGAAAGCGAAAATGTATTTTGCCGTGATAAACAGGACTGCGTGAGACTGTTGGAATAATCTGAGCGGGTACTGCGCTTTAACTTTGGGGATTTGGTGTCTATTAAAAATAAATGCGGTTTATCAGTCAGATACTGAATATAGACCTTTGGTTAAATTAAAAGATTCCTCAGCAGAGGAAGAAAACGAATGTCTGAGCACAAGAGAAGACCTGAAACAATACAACACATAACGGAAAGCAGAGTTTAGTTCTTTACTGCTCTTGAAGCATTCATATAAAATTCAACTGATGTTGGTCACAGGTGTATATCAACTGTTCTCCATGCAACAACCACACAACTTACCACAATTCCACAGCAATTATCTAGACAACACCGCAACCATCACAAAACAATACCTTAGTAACCACAAAGGGATGTCTGGGAAAACTGGAACAGAAAACACAACTTGCTTTTATGAATTTCACAGACACTTTTATCCAAAGCGATATTCGATACATAGCATTAGGGCAACACAATACTAAAGAAAATTGTACTGTGCGATAACTTAATGTGATAAATAATGTGATATGATAATGCTTTATGTCCGTAAACAATATTAAACTGAATCTTAAAAAAAGTTATAACCAAACACATACATACTCGTGCGCAAGGCATTTCACGTTAAGATTGTAATAGTTACTAAAACTGTTCAATTAAACATAAACAGGAAATGTTGTCTCAAGACTGAAATACGTTTAAGTTGAGGCACTGAAGTTAACTGAAAAGAACTAAAAAGTAAACTAAAACTAAATCTTATTTTAAAGACTTAATACAAACAAAATTCAGAATTTTTTTAAGAATTAAATTAAATGTATTTAGGTTGAGTCTCTAATATAAACTGGAAAGAAATAAATTCATCTTATAGCAACAACAAAAAAGATAAAAAAATAGCCTAATAAAATAAAACAGGTAAAAATGTAACCAAAATTAACATAAAAACAATAAAACATTTAAGAAATCGTTGTGATAGAACTATAAGAACTCTATAACTCTCCATTGCAGTCTCTACTATTAGCATTCACCTATAACTTTGACAAACATTTAAAACATTAAAAATATTCAGTTATTGCAAACCTCTTACGTAACAGACAGACACACATGCTTAAACAAGAAATAAACATGTGAGGTTTTTAAAGAAATCTAGACTGAAGCCATAGTCCTAATGTCTTTAATGGATGTATATCTGCGTGTGTTTACTCCCTAGAGAGCCGACACAGAGCACATCCACTTATCAGGGCTATTACTGAAGACACACACAAACACACACACACACACAGAGAGAGAGAAAAAGAGAGAGAAAGAGAGAGAGCGTTTACCTCCTTATCTCAGTCACACTCGTCTTCAATCACCTTCGGTTGCTGAAGGTTTTACTCGGAGCATCAGGGCTTAGCTGCCGGCTTTCATCAGGTCTGGATCATCTCTCTCGCTTCTATCCAGGGTCAAGTGCTCCATGTTTGGGCTTCTGTTGAGTTACGATCCTTGACCTATTCAAGATCTATGAGTAGCCTGTCCGCACACACACACAAGCACAGAATCTCATCTCTCTCTCGAAGAGAAGAGCTGTTAGGATTACCTCTGTAATTATTTCTAATCTCTGTCACTCCTGTGATGGGATAATCCTACATTAGCGGGCCACCTTTAAGAGCATTTCACAGTGTTTTCATTGGCTGTATCCAGATTAAACCGAGCTGTCTGTCTTCGCCGGGCCGCGCGGTCGGTGTCATTGCGTGCTCGTCCCCGTAACCCTGTATTTGTCAGCTACATCATTGATTATCAATATTTCATTACAGCACAAAGATATTACCCTGACCCCATCTGAACCCCACCGGAGAGACAAAGAGAGAGAGAAACAAATAAGATTTCCGCATTTTTGTTGCAGTGAACTAAAAGAGAGAAGTGACAGCTGAAGTCCTTCTCTATGAACATCTTGGGTTTAAAAATATTTTGGGATGACATTTGTTGACTACCGCAGACAAACATTTCAGCTTCAATAAAAAAACTGCTTACAGTGAATCCCCTTTACAGAAAGTCACTTACCATGGGAGTCAAGGGGGCGAGAAATTTTGCAAGGTGTAATAGAAATAATAACTTCTTACATTATATACATTATATTATATTTAAAATCTAAAATACTGCTCTAGATAAATGACGTCCAGTTATGTATAACGCCATTTAACTGTTAAATGCACATATATATATTTATTTGTGGATTGTTTTGATGACACTTACTGTTCAAACATGTTAACACAAGTCTTGTGGTTATACATGTTTAACACATATTTCTGCCACACTGTCTTACCCCATAGACTTCTCGTTGGTTGTTTTTACTTACTAAATGGTGTTTATTTTATGTCAAAAGTGCTTACCTCCTTATAAAAGCAGTGTATAATCACTTCCTGTTTAAAGATCAATTTAGCAAGATATAAAAAACACACCCTGTTATTTATCTTATTTACTTATATATCTATGTTTAAATTCAGATAAATTATATAATTAAGTCTTAAGGGGCGATTACATTATAACCATATCTATAACGTTAACTGTAACTATATTGGTGTCTACACCAGCGGACGATAACGTTGTGTTTATTTTAAGGCCGCGCGCTGCATTGTTCTCGTATAGTCACTAAAATAAACGAAGATGACCTGATGATGATGTTTTCATTCCTTAACGTCTTCTCTCTAAAATATGACAGCAAAGGCTGGATGCTCTCTCTGAATGATGAAAGTGCGCTCGTGTCCGGGATGTAAAGCATATATTTTGCCAGCTAGCTCAGATTTATATATGAGTTACATTAGAATATAATATACCGCTGTAAACAGACCGCTACAGTCTTTAATTCTTACATTAAACCCAGTTGCGATCATCAATGGCCAAACATTACAGACTGTTTGTTTTATCGTTCATCAGATGGAAAAAGTTGTTCTGAAAGTGATGCCAACGGCATCGTTCTCTGTATCTTTATAGTTATAGTTAATATGAAGTCTTTATTTACTTTATTTTATATAGTTATCTCCCATATTGTGAACTGCCCTTTAAAGATGTTCGTTTAACATCTCAGTTTAGTTCTAAATGTTCTGTTGGTTGTATTTTGTTTTTGTTGTGTTAGAAAAACAAACAGGAAGTGCTTCTGAACCAGTGTTGTTTACGTATTGCAAAATGTGTTGTTTTCTTCACTGGATAACCGTCCCGTGACAGAAAACTTCAACTGTCAGCACATGAAAACCAGCCAGATCTTGTCAAAATAATCAGACAACTATAAAAAAAATGTAAATCTGTTTATTCGGCAAAGCTTCAATTTGTGTTCTTCGAACATCTTCACACTGGGGTTTATTTTAATTCAATCAACTTGCTGAATGTAGATTACACTTTAGCTGCCAAGATTATTCAGAATTTTTATTAATATAAAGCGATTAGAGACCTCCCCGCCTGCGAACACCTCTATACGAGGGCATTTTAACCAGGACTCACACGGGCCCCGCCTCTCAACGGGCCCTTTTGCTGTCTTCAGCAAGCGATGATTATGCCAGCGTCTAATTAAAGCTTAGAATCAGTGGTACGTCCGGCCTTGAAGTCCGAACGACCAAACGCGGACCATCCCACCCCCCTCCGTAGCAGCACGCCCCGGCAACCGGTCGGCGCCGTTACCCGGCCTCGAGCCTGCTGCTTTGCGGGAGCAGACGGGATCGGAGTTGATCAAAAGCGGGCGAGAGGGTGTTTGGAAAGGCGGAGAGCGGCTCGGGAGGGGGCGGGCGTGGGGGATAACAGGCCGGGCGGGAGAGCGCTGACGTCGTGCGGTTCCTGCCCGCGGTCGGTCTATGATGCTCACAGCCAGGGCTGTCGGTAGGGGTGACCGTAACCGCAGGTTCCGGCTCTAGATCTGCAAACGCCATCAAAGAACGAGACGGCCCTGCTGAGAGAGGCCGGAATAACAGGCATCGCTGCCATTATACTGATGAGACGGGAGGCAAGAATCTCAGAGAGGACACGTACACGGGGAGAGTGACATGTAAGTTTGTGATGTTACAGGAAGTGACATGTTCATGAACATAAAATACACAACTTTGGAAAAGTGACATCCTTTTTATTCAAATATAAAGTTTGAAGTTCAGATATAGAAGAAAAATGTACGGATTCTTGAAAAAAGAGAACACTACTAAGTCAAGACCAACTAAATTTGTCAAAAGTCGTGAGCTTTTTGTTTTTCTATAAAAAATATATATACACATAAGAAAGTAAAAGCAATATTTTCTGACACACTGTAGTTGTCCCTTCTTTGTCATTTAAATACCTCAACAAGTTATATTTACTCAACCTTGTTTATCATTAAAAGCAAGAATTCTATCAAATATGACCTCCGGACTTTACTTTTGTCCACTACTACAAACACATAAAAGACCTAAACGTTAACAAATATTTGAGAAAAATCATTTACTCACCCTCATGCCATGATCAATATTTTGAGTCAAAGTCTCCACACTTTTTTGGGCAAAGCAATACACCAAGCTGCAATAGAAACACATTTTACATTTCAAAAATACCCTTTCACCTAGAAAAGAATGATTATATTATGAATTTATGTTTTTCAAATAAACAACACGCATTAAAAGTGACCCTTTCTCTTGTAGAAAGTTTGCGTTTCTCAGGTCATGACAGACTACAGCATTGCCCCCCAGAGGTGAGCTCACGGCAGGAGGATGATGAGGATGATCCCTGGTGAAGGTTCCTCCGAGGATCCAGAGACGCCGCTCGGGCCCCTACAGACCGCAGGTACAGGGCTTTCGAGTTCCCCTCAGAAGCTATAATGAGTTTTATCACCTTCTTAAGCCGGCCGGTCGGGCTCCAGAGCGGGCGTTCAGAGGGACCCCAGACGCCCCACTGAAGAGAGGGGAACGGATCCAGCACGGCCCCCCAGAGCTCTCAACAGAAACCCAGCGGGCCACCACCTGAGAGATGCACAATTTGGACTCTTCAGAGTATCAGATGCTTTACGGACTCTCTGCGGGTTGTTTTTCAACACTAACACGTCTTTCTCCTCTTGCTGTCTTCTTTTTATGTCTGATCACTGCCCTTGTTTTTCTTTCGGTTTGTCCTCGTTTATGGAGTGAAACCTTGGCACTGCACTTCACCCTCACTAAGACCCATTTCTAAATTTGAGGTTACATAATTGGGCTTTAAACACGGTAAAATAACACACAACAATGCATGGCCGATGTGAACGCACAGTACGGTAGCCAATAAGAAGAGCAGTCAGGAACAAATCACATTTACTTTCTACCAAAAAGCCCCTGACTCACACACTTAGCAGAGCCTTCATCAAACCCGGCCGGCTTCATCCATATTTCACGTTTACTTGTACTTTCAAGCACTTTCTGCAACGCTTTGATCACTAAAGACAAAAGTCCTCATCGGTGCAAGCAGTTAGTAAGGTAACCCTCAGAGAGAAACTCCAACCTGGAAATTAAAGAGCCGTCCATCTCACACATAACATAGTTTTATAACGTGGCTGACATTTTGTAGGATTAAAACGATATGAGAGCTCACTAAATAATGCATTGACCATTTTATAGTTATATACAGTGGACCCAAATGTATTTGAACAGATAAATATGTTATAACGCCATTGTATTACAGTCAAATATAAATAAGTAGATGCACAGAAATTAGGCTGGGCTTTTTCTTTAGAATAAACACAACTTCTCACCGCTGGTTTTGCAATGACAAACTGAAGGTAATACAGGTGATCTTGAATGGATGAGGTCAGTCTGGTCCTTTCAAGCTCACAAAGGTGACCTGGAAGATAAGTAGATGAAGAAGTTCATTACATGCTTCACATTACATGTCTGACAACCAGAAAGTACCCAACTGCTACCTGACCTCATTTTTATCATTTTTTGTTATAAAATGTTCCTGAATCACTATCATTCCAATAGTTTAGATAATCTGTTGCAATGAGAATTCATTTTTTTTTTCAGGCTGCAAAAAAATGAAAATAAAAGAACCATTATAAACAAGCCTATCACAATATTTATATTGCGTAACTTAATGATCTTAATGTTTTAAACATTTCTACTTTCTTTCCTCAGAAAGAAGGTAAAAATGTAAGCTGGTCACATACGTTTTTATACAATGTATTTTAATATAATATAGTTTAATTGTACACACTTTAAACATTGTTATAGTGCTTTTCACATTTTTCTCCTTAAATCATGCAGCCTACCATAAATACAAATATAAATATTTATTACATAAATACAATCATACAGTCATAATAGTACATATTAAAAAAAATGCCTCGAACTTAGTAAATGCACAAGTAAACAAAAGTGATGCACAATAAAAATACACTTAGGATGATGTAAAGAACACTTGTGCAATGCTGATCCTAAACCCCCTGTTTCAGTTCATTAACACTTCACAAACATTTCAACAAAATAAAACAAACAAAAAATCAAAATCAAATCAAAATTGTAAAGAATTATCTTTAAGATTTAACTGTATATGTAAGATTTTTGATATGAGTATAATACATAAATACGAACCACACCCAGGGCTTCTGGACCAGTGTTTGTATCATGTGAAGTGGTCTATATACGCTACATCAGCACTATACAATGCACTTTTACAAGAATGTTCATACCAAAATACTGACTTTGTTAACATGAGTTTCAAAGGCTGCTATACATCAAGAATACAGATGTGACAGAACACGGCCAAAGATAAACTGACATAAACCATGATATGAGAGAAAAACGAGAAAAATTAAGCCGCTGATGGAAGAGAAAGAAAGAGAGAGAGTGGTTTATGGTTTTTGTCTGTGGAGTCGGTGTTTAAGTGAGTACTTGACCTTCTGCCTGTCTGGAGGATCTGGAACATGTTATTGACTCCCATTTTCCCTTGAAACCCAGAGACCCGCTTTCACCCTCTCACTGCTTCTTCCAATATTCACAATCAGCTTTAGTTGAACTCCGGTCTGTTTCTCCTCCAGCGAATCAAGCCACTTTCTCACATTTCATCTGAGGAAATACTTGCAGGTATCAAAGTTGGTTTTTCTAAGTTTGAAATGTTAATGGATCCAGAAAGGACCTCGACTGTCCCGTCACTCTCTGACTGTGTCAAAGCAATTTCGGGAATTATAAACATATGGAATTTATGTATTAACACGTGCCAGATTTATTCTTGGCCACTTCGAGGGCAATAATCATTGTGATGCTGTTCAACAAATCCTGTGTGTTGGCTTTCTGAAATGAGAGAGAGAGAGAGAGAGAGAGAGAGAGAGAGAGAGGGAGAGAGAAGGCTACACTTCTTGGTAATTCAAAGCTTAAGAGTGCCACCCTGTGGACAAAACTGTTATTACAAGTTTTGATTTTTAATGTAGACCATGTTGGTCTCTGATTTAAATTGGTAAAACGATGAAAGAAGAGTTTCTTCAATCATAATCATGTTTAAAAATCTTTGCATGTGGGGATTTCATGGTAATAAAAACCATTATTGTTACATTTCTCTATTGATGACATAATTTTATTTATGTATTGGTGCTGAAAATAAAACCATTTAGAAATTCATTTAATTCAACTGAATCTTCATTTGGTCTGAACAGACACTAACTACTCACAAACTCCCTGATACTACAAAAGATCAAAGACTAAATTGTGTCTTTTATTTGTTACATTGTTTCATTAGTTTAAAAAAATCTCTGCATTTGATAAATCATTTGAGTATTTCTCAGTTCAGTTTCTGTGCAAATTGTTGGAAAATAGGACAAATCATCTCTCTCTCTCTCTATCTCTGGTCAGGTTTTGTTTGGTGCCTGCATTGCTGTTTTTTTCAACTGACTTTCAATTGTTTTCTCGCCAGACGTGTTTCGTGTTTTTCTCCTCTGTGCGGCCCTCGGGACGACGTCTTCCAGAAGCCCTGCGTCTGAAGTCACATGTTGACTCGAGCAAAAGCTCGTCGGGGTCGAATCTAAAGTGTCTGCGCGTACACCGTGTAAAGATCACCTGCCTGCCTTTCTCAAGTTAAAAAGTCCAAAATAAAAGCAACACGGAGCTGTTTAAATTAGCCTTTCCCCCGGCGACCTCAAATCAAATGAAACACAACAGTTGGAGTCCAAACAAGTTAAAAGAACGTCCTTGTGGGTTTTATCCACTAAAGCTATAGTAACAAGAACAACCTTCTCAAAGGCTAAAATGTCCCAGAGGTGCAACACTCAATAAAGATTTGGCTACTTAAGAAGGTCGAAACAGCGAGCCATTTAAGGGCTTGACATGGACCCAGCTCGCACGCCGCTTCCACCATCGCTCATACTGAGCTAATGCAATTTTTCGCCAATGTTCTCGCCCGTCTGCGCCTCTGATACGTTTAGGCTAATGTTTGATGCAAATGACAAATGCATCTTCATCATCAGCGTTCACGCCGGATCCCTGGATGCTCTTTATTCACTTTCACACAGATCTTTCATTAAACACAAGTTCACATCGTGTCATGTTACGTGTGGAGGTTTATCGATTGTTGGGGGTGTAAAGACAGGGAACCGGGCGGACATCAGTTCTGACCTATCACGGTTATGCTTAAGATGTTAAAGGTGATGTGAGCCATATTTTGGTGTTAAAATACTTTCTCATGAAGAGACACCTGCATGTAAAGCGCTTGTGGGTTGAAGAGTTCACCCAAAATTGGAAACTGATTACTCAACCTCTCGACATTATTTCTTCCACGGTAAAAACAAAACATTATTTGTGACCCTGGACAACAAAACCAGTCTTATGGGTCAATTTTTCGAAATTGAGAAGTTAACATCATTTGAAAGCTGAATAAATGAGTTTTATACTGCTGTATGAGTTGTCAGGCTGATATACAACCATTTAAAACTCTGAGGGTGCAAAAAATCACAATATTGAGAAAAGCGTATTTGATGTTGTTAATCTGAGGCACTGTGACAGGCTATCCACTCACAAAAAAAAGGTTTTATGTATTTAAATTAGGAAATTTACAAAATATCTTCATGGAACAAGATCTTTAATCCTAATGATTTTTGGCATAACATTTTATAAATATAATATTTTTCAATTTTTCTAAAAATGTTCACGTGCTGCTTAAGACTGGTTTTGTGATCCAGGGTGTCATATTGTTGATATTTATGTTGGTAATCTGATAACGGCGGCACCCACTCACAAAAAAAACAATGCAAGTCAACGGGTACGGCGTCATTGTTCGGTTACCAACATTCTTCAAAATATCTTATTTTGTGTTTTGCAGGAGAAAGAAAGTCGGATAGGTGTGAAATGACAAGCGAGTAAATGAAGACAGGTTTTTTTTTCAATCGCTTAAAAAGTCCAGCTATGTGATGCAATCCAAACATTACTTCCTTTGATTCAGTATCTACAAAAGTGTCTGTTTGTCTGACCAATGGTGGACAACAACCTATCTGAAAGCACCTGTCAGTTTCTGCAACTTGGTATGCAGTTTTTTTTCCAGATTGAAAATTCGGATGCACTTTTTTAACTTTAAGTTTTCTCAGTTAAACGACTGCTTTTATTCTTTAAGACATACTATTAAGTCCATTTCACAAGATTTCACAGCGATAATGAATGATTACACAGATTACATTTTTATACACGTTGGCTGTGGGCCCACAAACTGTCAACTCACAAAATAATCACATATCGGTCTGACGTTCAAAGCGACGGGGCCATTTCACATTCTGACTCTAATGAAAGATGAAACGAGAAAAAAACGCCCTGCTCGGCCTTCAGTCCACATCTGACAGACGCCGGTCTCACCTCACGTTACCAAAGCCCACCTCAGTCACTTTTGAAGACTGTCAAAATGATTGGGAGTAAACTGAAGCAACAGACTGAAGCTGGTTCGTCAGTTACAGTGTGTGGACCTCGGCTCTCCTGAGACTCAAACTCCGGCCTGGCCTCGTGACTCTGTGTCTTGCAAGTTTCTGAAAGCATAGCGGTGAACTTTCTTTAAGAGAAAAACTCAGTCTCCAAAAAACATTCAGACAAATCAATGTGTGAGCACACTGCAAACATTTGAATGAATCACTGCGAGAAGTTCGATAATGGTTCCGATTCAGCTGCCAGATTATTCGTGTTTTTATATTCAGATTTAAAACCGATAGCTTTGCGAATTGGATGAGAAACGCATGAGAGGCCAGATAAAATCTCCACGCTTTTACAGGAACATTTTCCACACGAGCAGCCGTTTATCTCAACCTTCAGACTTTGTAAACATTGAGAGAAAAAGTCTCTACTTGTACCGATTCGTCTACTACATTTTGAAATAAATTACATAAACAATTCAATTTACTACTGAATTATATATGTTCCTTATATCACGGGTTCTGATTATAAATCTTCCATATTCTGTATCATATATGAAATTTGGCATATATGATATCTCAATTATTATTCCAAGTAGACATCAATGTGTTTAAATGGAGAGCAAATGAAAAGTCTGCTGTCTCAGATATTTCTCAGGAGAAAAACAGGCAGAAATCTCACAAACGTGTCCATTAGAGTTTGAGAAGAGATCTCAACAATGTCTCAAACTGAGCTCAGATTTGTCAAGTCTGCCGTCAAAACTCTAAATTATTGAAGATCTCAATATCAACTCATAATAATGTATTCGACATTAATTTTACACCTCACTCCATGTATTTGAACTAAGTCTCATTTTGTTTTTTATTTCTCATAAGCCATTTTAGCTAAAACATCTGCGACTAAGTTGATAATGAAACACAACTGAGAACTCCATCAAATCATCAGAGCTGTAAAAAGAATCCATAGCGCATTATTCACATCCAACAGATTTGTATCGCTTCGTAACGCTTATATAACGTCATTTTTGTGCTCTCATGTTCCACTCATTCAAACGCGTCTCAGCTACGAATTTTCCTTTGTTTGAAATCTCTTCCACAACAGTCACAAATCCGCAGAACAAAGAGACAATTATCCAGCTCTTGTACTGCCGGCCTCAACTTTTACCGCATTCTTTTTGAAGTCGCCCCGCAGACGCTTTTTTATTTTGTTTGTTTTCGCGCGTCGAATGACAAGCTTTGTTTGCTGTTTGAGGCTGTGGCACCACGATTACAAGCTTACATCAAAGTTTCTCTCTTCCTCGGCATCCCTGCCCCGCCAGATCCCAGAGGAGCCGTCTGCGCTGACAGCCGCTGCACCTTTACATGCGACGGCGCGCGCCCTGTGCCAGAGAGAGAGAGAAGAGGCTCTTCAGACTGAGGACTCTACAGGTTTTGCTTCATGGCCTTAAGCACTGAGGTTGTTCTCTTTGTTACGACTGCCATGCAGGAGGAGATAAAGTTGACGGGAAGCTTCCAGGCCGACACGTTAATCTGGTCATCCCCCAATCCTCTCGCTCCCGCAGCCCTGCTTCAAGTCATGTCGCTAAATCCCCCCGTATCTCCCTCCCAGCCCCGCGGCTCTTGTGAGCGAACAATGGCCTCTTAGCGGGGCCTTGGACGGCCGCCCAAATGTTGCCTGTATGCCTTTTGCTTTTTCGGTCTCTCTCGGCCCTTTGTGACAGCCTTCCTTTGGTTCGTTGGCGCTAAAAAGCGCTAACTTGGTGGGCCCCTAATTTGCGTCTCTCGAATGTGTATTTTGCCGGAACAAAGTGGGACGAGAACACAAGGCGGAGAGCTGCTGCGAAACCACTAAAACGCAGCCGACGCGCTCTTAAGATTTCTGAAAAACACATCCAGAGAAGAGCGAGATATCGAATTATTCATGCGGCTAAAAACTTGCAAAGCACATCTTCAATGAGACTCGCTCCGACTGCAGCGTCACGTTGTCAGCCAAACGCTTGTCTTTTTTCTTCCTCTCCGAGTTATAAAAGAGAGGTAAGAGATGACAAACGGGCCGATCGGCGTGTCTGCGATGTGGTGGGACAGTCGGGGGAATACGGCACCGCTGGCTCGTGTCATCTCCTCTGTCAAACGCTCTCCTCAAATCTCATTTGAATGCTAATTACTTTGGTCAGTTTATAAACTATAGATCAACCTCGTGTCTCCGTTTCTCCACTACGGGTGCCCGGGTCTTGAAATATCGTCCCGGGAGACGGAGAATCACCTTGCTTTCTAACATGTCCCCAGAATCAGCTTCTTTCATTATACAGCACAAGACCTATCAGATAATCCTGTTTCTACTGGAACTCAGGCCTTGTTGGCAGCCATCAGTGAGAAATAAAAAAGCACAAAGCTTGTTTTATCTTCCTCGGCTGCTGTTCATAGCTCTGTTTTCCGCTGTCTGACACTCTTTCTGTGCTTTTCCCCAACGGATCGGCCCGATGCCTTCAGAACTCACGATTTCTTTCGTTGTTATTTAGAGTTTTTTTCTCTCTGTGTCTCTGTCTCTTTTCCTCTAGAATGAAAACACTGTATGAAGGGGTTACAAAAGAAGCTGTGTTACTGACACAAACACTGGCTGAGCAGTGCCACAAGTGACCATAATTAAATCAATGCCATTTTGTCAATAAAACTGTTAACATCTACATGCTATTTTTATATGACATTATAAAACTTTGCCTTCTATAGACTTTGCACTATATACAATCCCATTCAAACGTTTAGAATCACTTGACTGAAATGTATTTTTGTGATCTAAATATTTCATTTATTCTAAAGGCATTTGCTTTTTTGAAATGGTTTTTAAATATAATTGTGAAACGTGATCATTTCTATAATTGAAATGGATGATTTGGACTAAATAGTGTAATGAAGAAAAGGCCAATATGAGCCCAGCAAAGATGGGTACTAAGTCAAAACTGTTTATAAAGCATCACAGGTGCAGGGTGAGACCTGAAGAAACTGGCGTTTAAAATGCAATTCTACAAATTTTAGGCAAATCAATGCGATAGCTTTCTTTAGTCACATACAGTTCTCATCTTCAAATTATTATTAGTTTAGTATTTATTGTTTTTTACTCTACAATGTACAACAAAATTAGTATGAGTAAGGAATGAATAAGTGATCATAAACTTTTGAAAGGTGGTGTTAATATACATACATACATAGCCTACTTATTTACATTTAGTCATTTAGCTGAAGCTTTTATCCAAAGCGATTTACAAAGAATTAGGAAACAATAAAGCGAGATGTTTCCAATCATTTTTGTCATTAATTATTATTATAAGTCACCCTTTATGTTTGTCATTTGGTTTTGCAAACATCTATTAAGTACTAAAGTATTAAAAATGTGCTTGTCAACTTTGAGAAAAGATCATTTTATAATTTCAGCCTGTCCTCAAAGTAAAAACGACTCATAAGGTTGTTTGTACAAGAAGCTTCTTACAACAACAGTTCACATTTGATATTCTAGCTTCCTCTAGCGATTTTCATAATAACTACCTCATGCCGTTTTGTGCAGACAGATAAAGACGCATTTATTTTTGCATTTGTAAAAGTATTAGTAGTTGAATATATGTTTATGGATTCAAAGATATTACAAGAGCAGCTAACCCCAATCCCAGCCCCTTACCTTAAAGCTAACCACTTGTCAACCATTAAACACGATGAGTAAAAGTACAGTCGCATGTATTTATTTCATAAAATGAACAAAACAGTGTTAACGTATTACAAACAAGTCTTTACCAGAATTAACCATACTAACCATAACTTTTGCCATGCAAAAAAACCTGCCATGTTCCGAAGACCACATTTATACGTGCACTACGAGCAGTAAGATGTAAAGCATTAACATTTCCAACAAAAGTGACCTACTAAAAAAATAGACAGCATACGATTAGTTGACAAATAATGCGTTGATGTGTCACATGGTGTGACAGCAAAAATGTAGAAAAATTGTATAAGAGAAATTATCTTCGTTATTTAATATTATAAATATTAATAATACAAAATAATATGTGACCCTGGATCACAAAACCAGTCTTAAGTAGCACGGAAACATTTTTAGTAAAAGACACAAATACATAGTTTGGGTCAAAATTATCGATTTTTCTTTTATGCCCAAAATAATTACGATATTAAGTAAAGATCATGTTCCATTAAGATATTTTGTAAATTTCCTCCCTTAAATATATAAAAACTTTATCTTGTGAGTGGATGGCCTGCCACAGTGCCTCTGATGAACAACTTCAAAGGCAATTTTCTCAATATTTAGATTTTTTGCTCACTCAGATTCCAGATAGTCCTATTATAACAACTCATACATCAATAGAAATCTTATTTATTTAGATTTCAGATTATGTAAAAATCTAAATTTCCAGAAATTAACCCATTAATCTGGTTTATTTGTCCATGGTCACATATAAGGAATCGTTTGTTTTCGAAATGTTAGGTCACACCATTGGACACATGTAGGCCACATTTATAAACTTTTATGCATGAGTTGAAACGACCAAATCTTCTTAAAATGCAAAAGAGCCATTTATCATAATTATTGTTGTCATTTACAAGCAGACATTAAATCAAAGATCACTCATTCCACTGAAATTAAAAACTTCATTAAGTCTCTGAATAGCTGCTGTATTGTTATTTGTAATCGGTGACCTTTCCCAGCATCTTCAAGAACCCTGATAAAAGATGCGATTTTGCATCAGTTGTTTACCATCCTGTTTACAAAAGTATTTCAAATCAACCTCTATTGTTCATCCCCTCGAAGGGAGTCATCGTCTTCAGCCAGAGCACAACAAAAAGTCATTCTTCAGTTATTGTGCGCTCTAATTGTTCGAGATAAGTGCGTTACGTGATGGATGATTTCAGGGAGGACCCCATCTCCCCGCGCGCACTAGCGCACTCACTCCTTCATTAAAGGCGCGGGTCCTCGAAAAGCACTTGACTTTGTGCCATTCGAATTAGCGGCTTCTTTTCTTGTTGTTTTGATGGACAAATGCGCGCGCTTTCATCCTTGCATACTTAAAGATGATACCACAAACTGGCAGCCTGCGCTATTGTTCCAGCGAGCGTTTATTCAACGCTGCGCCTGCTCGCCCGCATTCATTCCAGTCAAAGGAAAGGCCGCTCCCAATTTAAAGGCGTTTATTAAAATTCAGACTAGCCATTACACGGCGGAGCGCCGGGAGAAACGGAGGAAAAAACCGAACAAGCTGGTTAATCAAAAGTTAATTGTACAATTTTCATGTAGATGAGCGCGCGGCACATACACGACTCCCCGCTCTGCGATTATTGAAATAAATAAAGGAGAGTTGTAGAAATGCGGTGGGACTCTGAGGCTGGTAAACAATCAGGCCGAGTTTAATTTGTGGTAAACAAAGTGATTATCCACCGGGGTACCGAAAGGAGAGACTAAGGTTAAATGAAATTTGCAAATGTACAGATACGAGGCGTTTTGTGTTGGAGTCGAGCAATTACAGAAGCGGTTTAATGAAGCTGGGTCCGGCGTCGGGGGAGCCGTTCTGACTTCAGACGACCTACAAGCAGTCACACACTTCTGAGGAGCACATTAGAGAGAGAACTTTAGAGAGAGAGAGAGAGAGAGAGAGAGAGAGGAGCGCAAAAACACGCACTGTTTGTGCGTAAGAGAGGCACTACATGTTCCTCCATATAGCAAGTGTCGGGGAAAACATCCAAACTAGGAAAAACACACTTCATTTCCACATCATATTTATCTGTTTGTTAAATAACACAACATCTATCGGCTCTAAAGACGAACTATTTTTTAAAGATTTGTTTTCAGCGTTTTTACTTTAATTGTACAGTTTCAGTGGTGGAGAGGACAGAAATCGAACTCGGGTCGCCCGATGCGCAACCGCGCAACATGTCGGAGCACCGCCCACTAGGCTATTGGCTCCAACAAGACAAACTCTTTTTGCCTAAATTCATTTAGACTCAAAACGGTCTTCTTGAGTCAGTAAATGGTGACCTTTTAGTGCTGACAATAAGGGAGCACGTCCATCTGCTTTCACATAATGTTTAGGAAACATTGGCGCCTCAGTGGCTTCACGGTCAATATATTTACAGATCTATAT
The DNA here is from genome assembly GCF_015846415.1 of Triplophysa dalaica. Classification (NCBI taxonomy): domain Eukaryota; kingdom Metazoa; phylum Chordata; class Actinopteri; order Cypriniformes; family Nemacheilidae; genus Triplophysa; species Triplophysa dalaica. The sequence continues at coordinate 20,435,690 of NC_079558.1, forward strand.
TTGAGGCAACTTTTTGTAGCTATATAAAAATCACATTTACTGTGATTTACATACATTTACCTTTGTAGGCCTAAAGTGAGCACTATAAAGGATATTGATGTAAAAGGCACCAACAACAAGCAACACAGGTGTGCACATTCTGCACTGTGTAACGGGTTTGTTTTTTTAGAAAACATACTAAGCAAAATGTCATCATTGTTGTGCAAGGAAATGGTCATGACAATTTTTTCAATCACAATCACCTCGAGCAGCTTCCGCACGATTTCATATCATATAAAGCTAGAAAACTGGTCACAAGGCACAACATTTTACTGTGAAATAGACTAGTTTTTACAAGATGGCGCCTGTGTGCTTTTGCGACGCAAGGGTCGGCAGACTCATTTCCGGTTGTTTGACACTATCGAGTTGTTTTGGCTAAACGGAGTACTCAGCAATGTAAAGAGGATCGGTCCTATTGGTGATATATTTCTTTTTTTAAACTAAAAAACACCAATATTTTCCACCCAAAATCCTCCTTTTCCCAAACAGTACGAAATTAATCTGCCGACCGTGACGTCCCAAAAAAACCTCACATGCGCCATCTTGTGTAACCAGCGAATTGCACTAACATTTCAAAGTTCCATCCAAATTATGCATTTGTTTAATGGAGTGAACAACCTTTCTTAGCAAGAGCAGCAAGAAATATCAAATACTGCCAATATTTGCACAGATACAAGATAGTAATCACCATCACACAATCCTACAGTAACTAAAATCTGTCGCAGCACATGACAAAACATCTCCAAACCTTTAAAACACCCCCCAAAATATACTGAACGATATTAAAAAATCTATTTAGAAATCTAAGCCCAGGTTTCGCAGACAAGGCTTAAGACTAGTCACCGACTAAAATGAATTTTGAGCTGTCTCAACTGAAAATAACTTGCCCTGACATATCTTAAAATATGTCTGTGCCATTGTTTTGGTTCAAGATGCACATCAGTAATGTTTTTTTTTCTACGGCATTTTAATAAAAGCGACTTAAATAGCCTAAATAAACTAAGGCACAGTCCAATCTAGACTGAGCATTGTCTATGAAACCGGGCCTAAATTTCTTGATTTGGACCACCAGACCTCTGAATAAGCTCATATCCACATAAACAACCAGTTCTCTCATAATAACTTTTATTGGAGGCATAAACCTCAAACTACCTGGTTGTGCAAATTAAATTTTCTCTCATCTTAAAACCCAGCTTCATTTGTTTTTAACTGCATTTAAACACACACTTTGAATGGTGGTCCCGTCGGCAGAGCTCAGCCCCTAATGCCCAGAACTATTAGGGTCCTGGCTCTCAGCTGGGCTCTGCCAGAAACAAATCCACATTTTCATTCAAACCTCCTGCAGTTTCTCCTTCTTCTGGATGAAATTAGAAAAGCACTTTGCAAAAGGACATGCTGGGAAAAGTGGGATCAGAAGTTTGGTATATCTTTAGCCGACTTAGAAACAGCGGCTCTGGGGATGATGAAAGTGCTTATGAGTAATTCTTATTGATGAGGGTTTTGTTTTTTATTAGCCAGTTTCTTGCTGAATTTTATAGTCTAAACTTGTGATGGTAACTTAAAGGGGGAGACAGAAATAGACGGAAAATAACAACAACATTCTCATGTACGCGCAACCCAACGTGATCACAAAACAGCAGCCAAATTAAACTCACCACAATGCTTAGAAATGGTTACAATAAGATAGTTTGTCAAATTGTCAACGATATCTGTACGCTGCTGTTGTCGAACTTCACGCGGCGATGCGCAGGCGCAGACGGATTTGTCAAACACCAACGAGTGTGTAAGCACCTCGTGAAGTGAAACACACTTATATTTGGTGTATTTATTATCTATGTTGTAAAGGTGTTTTGGTGGACTAACAATGAAAAAGTCGAACAGTTTCATGATGCGATGTTCAGACCGGAAGTCGTGCTGGGCTATCAACGCCTTTAAACAGCGATACCTGCCGGCGGAAGCATGAACACACACAGTTAAGCATTGATTGTGTTGATTTTGGTATTAAAATGTGTTGTTTTTTGCACATGACAAAGCGTTTCTTTTTTAACATATTTAGTAAGAACTCAACAAAAGACAATGCAGAGAAACAAGAAAATTAATAAAAATCAATAAGTATTAATACCAATTAGCAGAATGAATTTTAGTAGTATAGTGAACCAACGGACAATATTTATGATAATCATGTTATTATAGTTATATTATATTTTCAGTAATTGTTTTTAAGTTCAAGTTGAAGAAGCCTTGTAAAGCTAACTGTGACAGTTTACCTATTAGATCAAATATTATTTTAAACCTTATCTATATTTAATACTAAATATTATTTAATAAAAATATATGTTTGTGTGCTATTATTAAGTAAAAAGGTGGATCTATCCTACATATCCTCATTTTATTAACTGGTATAGTCGGGAAAGGGATGGAGAAAGGAATCGAGCCTCTTCTCCAAGGACAGTAAACTAAACTGGTTTATCATTATCAAGACCAGATGGCCAAGTGAACCTGAACATACAGGCACTGCCAATACCACACATGACCACCAGATGGCAGCATATAAGAAAAATATTTCCCCCAAATTATTTACTTCATAGCTATAGTGCAGCATAGGCATTACTTTTGACATGAAATAGAGTCTCCTGAAATATTTGCCATGCATTCTATATTTTTAATGTACACAAATGTTATCAGTTAAGTAATGCCATGGCACTGTGATGTGGATGGATATGGTCTTCTTGTGATTTTAATATGAGTGTTTTTTACTGTACTGTTTAAAAAGGCAGGACAAGTATGTTTCGTAATACATTTGTTCATTTATTGGAAACCATTGGCCCTCTGCAGGGCAACAATCAGTCATGTATGTTTGTGTGCTTAACAAACCTATGCAGCTTTTCTCAGTAAATTCTCAGGGAGACAGGGGCAAGATCATGAGACATACACATCTCCTTTCTGCTATGTGCAAGACCATCTCTAAATGCAAATTCTTTCAGGTATTTCAAGGTAATACGTTTGTGCCTTTCTTAAGTACAATACACTAGCCATATTCCCTAAAACTCAAATCATCTCACATAGCCTCTTCATTTGATGGAAATATTTGCTGCTTTAAAACCAAAAAGTCAACAACATTCACATTTGCGATGGCTGATAAGGACAATGTTAAAGACAGGGATTAAAAACAACGCTTTGACACAATGAGATCTCTCATAAGACAACTCTGAATAAATAAAACAATATGAAACGTCACATAAATGTCCGATCTCGCAGGTTGTCCCGTCTTTAAATACATCACAGCCACAGCTTTACAAATTCTACACGACTCTTCAAAAAACAAATAAAAATAATTTGTTGCACATACAAACAAAGACAAACACTATTTTACAATTCAAACAGAAACTGGAATGATCTGTTGTAATAAAAACGATTTGAGACCAAAATAAAATAAACCATTTAAATATGTTATAAAGAAGACAAATTTACAGTTTTTAAAACTTTAGTAGCCTTAGTACATTATATTACAGATAGATATGGTTTTTAGTAACGTTGAGGAGAAGTGCATAGCAAAATAGAGCGGAATTATCTTTCAGTCGTGGTAGAAAATTCTGATCGACCGGCGTGTAAAAAAGCATCCAACAACTCAAACATTTAAGGCAGATTTGATTATTTAAAATTGGCATAGTCTGAGAAAATGTCGACAAAGTCCTGTACCACTCTGTAGCAGAAATCATACTGCTCCTGAGAACAGAGAGAAAGACAGAGAGAGATGTGGGATTTAGTCTTAAAATATTGAACAGTTTGCCAAAAATACCATTGCTATTCATTTATTTGATCATTAATATTTAATAATTACTAAACAGTATTTATGAATAAATGACTGTAAATCGTAACAAATAAAAGATGAATTAAAATCACTTTTGAAAAATCTAAAAAACTCAGTTTTCATTTTGTTTTAAGATAAAACGCATTTTGCTGAAACTAAAATTGAATTCTGTGAGAAGATTTAAGGAACTGAACTGACCACCGTCTGAACCATGTGTGGCCGCTGCATTCGTAAACTCTTGACGGTCTGAAAGACGTCCAGCAAACCTTCAGCTTTCACACGCTCCAGAATATTACTGAGAGCGACAAATGTACCGGTCCGTCCTGCTCCAGCGCTGTACATCACACAAACACACACGAGTCAGCCATGACGTTCATTACAGAAAGTGACGTGACGTGATGTGTGTGTGTGTGTGTTACCTGCAGTGCACCACTATGGGATGGTTGCCCGACTGCTGCTGTTGTTTCTGAACGGATGCAATGATGTCAATCATTCCTTTACCTTCGGCTGGGATGCCGATCTCCGGCCAGCCGTGGAAATGAAAGTGTCGAACTAAACGTGTGTGTTTGTCCTGTCAAAATCACACACAGTGATCAGTTATACCATCAACACACATTGCGATCAGAAATCTTATGACAGATTTATCATTCGTTTAGTATCAAATCATCAAAACATTTAAATGATTTACAAAGACAAAGAGTTAGACAACCAGGGGGACTTTACAAACTTTCAAGCAAGCCTAAAATTAATTAAAATGATTTAAATAAGACAAAACAAGCATTACAATAAACTGAAACAATCAAGACATTTCCTTAGTGTGTTGATATCGTTTATAAAAAAATACATATTTCAAAATATCAAGATGCAGAAAAAAGTAATTTGTAGACATTGTCAGATTGTCAAATTTTGTTGAGCACTAAAGGAAATTAACCCTTAAACAAAATAGTTATTAATCTGCCAAAAAAACGTGGTGGATACACTTTTACTACAATAAAAACAAAGTAAAAAAAATGACAGCAAAGCACAAGTCAATGAATAGTAAAGCAAGAATGATGACGGAAATTGAATAGGCAAATACAACGCACTTTCCAAACATGCTTCGTTTTATAATGTGCACAAAATCATAAGTATTTTATTGTGAATATTTGCTCTATAAATTCACACATCCAGCAGACAGAAACTCACCGGTCCGTATGTGAGCAGCAGATCTTTAAGACTGAACGTGTCACACAGCGTGTCTCCTTTCATCTCCACTGTGAAATCTCCATACGTCACAGAGTTCTCAGAGGGCCAGTACTGAAAACACTTGTCCTGCGACACACACAAGCAAAGAAAAAGATGACGCGATTGCTCTGAAACTCACACAAGAGTGCCCAGATGGCTTTGCGTTGTTGTGTGTACCTGCTCTCGCTCCTGTAGTTCTGTCAGCATTACGATCGAGTGACACTTCCACTCCCAAACCATCCTCCAGAAATCCTCCACCGTGCTTGACAGAGGACCCTGCGTCGCGATGAAATAGTCCTTCTGTCTGTACCCCTGCAAAACACACACAAACGTCTATATAGAAACAACTTGTCATGTATAAACACTTATGTGAAAAGAGTGATTAAATACCTACATCAATGAAAGATGCGTTGATATAATCGGTGAACTCCTGACCTCTTTTCATCGACATGATGACTCTGTTAAAGTCATCTAAAAAACATTAAATGAAAATGAACTGATTCTTTCATTCCTGGTGTGAGGAACAATTTTTACAGGATTACACGTAGATTAAAAGAAAGATTTCTAAATAAATTCATTAGATTAATATATATTTGTTCAGGTTTTATTCAAAGTGACGATAACAAATGACAAAACATTTAACATTTTGTCCTAGGAACAAACAATAGGCATTGTACACAAAGCTTGTTTTACAATGAGAAAATCGTAAGAACGAATTAAATTTTTATCCATATTTATTCTATTTTAAAGTGTGTCATTTCAGTACAATTATTGGCTCATAAAAATGTTAATTTTATGAATTTTTGAAGTGTTTTAACAATCAACCTGTTTTGCATACATACTGTATAATCCCGCCCCCAAACTCACGGCATTGGTTACTCTTAAATCCCACCCAGTCGTCACTAACTGATTTGAAATGTTTTATTTTAACAAATTCAGATTTGTATCAGTTTCTAGAACCAGATTTCATTTCAGGTCTTTCATCTTGACAGATGACGTTAAACTCACATGGAATAATCTGAAGGACTCTGTTTTTCTTCATGTTGGCAGGAAGGTTTCCCATTCGCATATTTTCCTTCATGATGCGCATGTTTGTGAGTTTCTAGAAAAAACAGTGTTAACAAGTGTTAATATAACCAGCTGAAAAAACCTGAACATTAGTGTGAATACATATTCTTAAGGGGCGACGTCTCCCACCTTAAACTCCTCCTCCAGGCCCACGCGGTCAAGCGGTACAAAGGTGTTGTGCAGTTTATCCAGGTGACCCTCCAGAGAAGACACATCAAGCTCTGTGTCCCCGTACAGATAATACTCCAGAAGAGCTTGATAGATGAAAGAGTACTGTAACTGTAACACACAATGAAGTAAATCCTCATTAATTTGGTTTATTTATTATGTTCAAAAACATGAATAACAAAGCATATCAGATTTTCTTTATTTAAATGTCTCTTTCATCATGTCTTAGACGGGCTGAAAGCAGCTTATAAAAGTGATGTAAAGAAATGTATTAAATTGATACATGTATTAAATGTGTTAAAGAGTTGATTACATCCGTGCGACACTGTTCAGACACTGTAACAATGGAAACAAATGAAAGTGTTCTGCTCACGTCTGTCTGAATAAGCTGTGACCTCTGCTCTCGGATCCGTGACACGAATCCAAACACGTCCACCTTCTGTTCTGTGTGCGTCATGTCAATCATAGCGTCAATGACGATGAATGTTCCTGTTCTGCCCACTCCGGCACTGAGACGGAAAGAAAGAATAATAACATGAATGATATTTCCACATCATTACTGTTATTAATGTAATGTATCTATGAAAGATAAGTATTTCAAGATCTCAATGACCACCAAAATGTGTGCAAAGATTGTCCATTATTATACATTTTTGGTGTCTTGCCTTTACTTGTACAGCTTGGTGATAGAAAGGACAGGAAGCGTTCTGTCTTCTTTTTTATTCATTCTTTTGTTCTTACATACTTCTTTTTTTCTTTCTCTTTTTGTTTCTTTGTTTCTTTCACTTTCTTTCTTGTCTAACTTTCGTTCTCTTATTCTGTCTCTTTCATACATACATTTTTTTAATTTTTTCTTTTGTATATTCTTAACTTCCTCTTTTCTTTCTTTTCTACCTTCATTCTTTCTTTCTTTTTGTCCATCTTTCGTTCTCTTATTCCGTCTCTTTTATTGTTTAACTTCTTTAGCTTTTTTCTTCCTTTCCCCTTTCCTTATTCTCTGTCATTCAGTCTTTCTTTCTTTCACTCTATTATTCTTTCTTTCATTCTCCGACGATTATTTCATTATTATTAAAACAAGATTAGCTCTGAATGTGAATGTTACAGAAACATCCATTTATATAACAAAAGTACATTATAATTGGATTTATTTTTATTTCATTTCTTTTCAAGTTAGATGGTATGCCAGCCTTTATTTCAATTAGCAATTGGGCATGAAACAAAATTTGGGAAACACTGATCATCAGCAATGGTGTGTTTGGTCCTATTTAGCATTTCAAATGATTTTCTCCCGTCTAGTCTCAATCTGAACACTAGAGGGCAGGAGCGGTCAACCAACAACATGCACAAACCCTCAAAAGGGCTTTTCACTGGAGCGGCTGCTTATCGCTCACACTGCATTTGGTTGTTTAGGTCACAAGTAGTGGACAGCAGGTCAAGACGATGACACACAGACTAAAACTCAATCCACAAACGGTTTATTGTCTCATGAAACATCCATTGACCTACATACATTCACTTTACATATCTGACCAATCAGCAGAGAGAAGAGACCTTTCTTCACCTAATTCAAATCACATGCTAATCACTCTGAATAATGTATTTCATTGTCTGATGGAATAAATTATGCATGCGCGACAGACACCTCCAGACTGACGCACCCGTCTGCGGGGTCTCCAAAATAATGAGATAGAAGTTGTGTCAAATTTGTCTTTGTCTGAAAGTTTCAGCTCATATTCCATCGGATGGGATTTTGTCAGTCTACTCAAATTGAGAAGTTTGTCAATGTAGATTGGGAAGAAAAATATTTCAGCATATATTCATCCTTACGTCCTTTAGAAACCTTTGTGTGAATCTTTCTTCAGTGGAACACAAAAGAAGATATTTTGAGAAATGTTTTACATTCATACAATGGGGTTCAATGTTGTTTCAACTTTCTTTTAAAGATGTCTTTTGTGTTCTGCAGAAGATAGAAACTTGTACTGGTTTGAAATCACATCAGGGTGAATAAATGATGAAAGATGTTTAATTTTGGGGTGCACTATCCCTTTAAATCTTACAAAAATGATATCCGATGCACTTGAAATATAAGAAATTACAAATATTTTTAAATAGTTTTTAATGTTTCATAAAGGAAATGTAAGTGGTGTTTGCAAATAGCCATCTACATGCCAGAAAGTAGTTGTCAGGATGTGGACACTCGCGGTTGCAAAAATGCCCCATAGCAACAAATATAGCTTTAAATGTGTTGCTATATGGTTGCTAGGTTTCTCTAAACTGTTGCATGATGTTATTAAGAGACGTAGAAGCTTCTTTTTATATTCTGGTCTCCACAACGTTTATTCGAGTCTCTGCGCCCAACAGTGTATTGGTCGTACCTGCAGTGCACCACGATGGGTCCGGCGTACGAGGGGTTCACCTGCTTCACCTTCTTGAGGAACTTGAGCATGCCAATGGGAGAGAACGGAACACCGAAGTCCGGCCAGCTGGTGAAGTGCAGTTGAGTGACCAGACGGGGTGTTTTGGTTCCGTCACTGGCCTGCTGCGGTGGACACAGGGCGGATGAGGGTCAGATCACATGAGGACAAACATGTTGACACGAGCATGTGATGAGGTAAACGTACATATTGCACACAGAATTTACGTATCGTGTAGTCCACCAGCACAGTGAAGTCTTCCACAGCAACACGAACATTACCGTACGTCCAACATCCCTGATCGGGCCAATACTGATAACACTTATCCTACAGAGACAGAGAGAGAGACAGATGAGATGAGAGAGAGCACAAGACACGTTCAAATAAATTAAATAACTTTCTTTCTTTCTTCCATCGTGTCTGTCTTTCTGCGTTGTTTTTCTCTTCCGTTCACAGTTTCGTTCAGTCTTTCTTTCATTCTTTCACTCATTTTTTTATTATTCCATTCACTCTATCATTCTGTCTTCTTTCACACATTCTTTTCTTCTGTCTTTCATTCTTTCTTCCATTTTTTTGCTGTATCGTTTTGTCTTCTTCATTATTTTTTTCCGTCTTTCTTCGATACTTCTTTCTTTCTTTCTTTCTTTCTTTTTTTTCCCTTTCAGAGTTCGTTCAGTCTTTATTTCATTCTTTCACTCATTCTCTAATTGTTCCATCATTCTGTCTTCTTTCACGCATTCTTTTCTTAGGTATTTCAATCTTTCTTCCATTCGCTCTTTTTTTTGTATCGTTTTGTCTCTTTTTCATTCATTATTTTGTTCAGTCTTTCTTCCATACTTCTTTCCTTCTCTTTCTTTCGTTCGTTCGTTCTTTCACTCTTATTTTTGTCATCTTTCATTCTCTAATCCTGTCTCTTTCATTCTTTAAATATTTTTTTCTTTCTTTCCTATTTTCTATCTTTAATCTTTCCTTTCTTTCTTTTATTCCATCTTTCTTTAGTTCTATTAATAATTAATTAATTCTTTCTTTCTTTTTGTCCATCTTTCGTTCCCTTATTCTGTATCTTTAAGTGTTTGACTTTTTATTTAAAAAAAAAGTTTCCCTCCTTTCTTTCGTTCTGTCTTTAATTCCATTATTCTTTCATTCTATTATGCCTACCTTCCTTGCTTGCTTCCTTTCATTTATGATTTGTAACTTTAAATGTTAACGTTACATCAAAGTGCCAAATATCAATATTTTACTATAAAATAACTATTTAAATGGTAAATGCTTAATATTTCTAATATGATTTTTGTAAATATATATGTTATACCTTAAAGTAACTAAAACTGAGTACAAAATCCTTATACTAGATGTTACCTGTCATTGTATGATCTAATGATCAATAGAAAACACAACACAGGGAGAAATCTGTTGTGTAGATAAACACATAGCTGTCATTCCGGCACTGAACAGGTGCATTAGAGAAGTAAAGGTGACTTATAAGACATCAAGATGCTAATGCGAGATCTTAATACAGCCCGTCTATCCATCAACATTATTCAGCTGAGAGCCGAGGAGAAATCTCTCTTAATGAGAGTTTGTCCATTAATGAGGTTCAAGCCCGAGCGCTTTATCAGTCATTATTAAAATCATTGATCCCGAGCCACATCCAAAGCTGATTTTAATCTTCTTCTGTCCCGCGTCTTATTGATTTGTTTCTGAGCTTCTGAACACGCTTGCGGACGTGATGAAGAGAGAGTCGTGTAGCTGTTTTGTTACACAGCAACGGTGACATTGAACAGCAAGAAATGAAATGGAGACATTTGTGAGCCATCATTTGCTATAAAGTTTATGAACAGCTTTGGTTTAGTTTATGAACAGCTTTGTTCGATCTTATTGCATTTAAACCAGCTTTAAAATATCTATAATTTATCGAAAATCTTTCAATCATGAGATGCATGAGATATACGTTCCAAATGCAGGAATAAGAGACACAAACCTCTTTTCTCTCTTTCAGATTTGTCAGCATGACAATAGTGGCTGATTTCTGTTCCCATATCATCCTCCAGAAGTCTGCAGCCGTGTCCTGTTTCGGCCCTGAAACAAACACAATACGACATATCATACAGACACACGGTGATATCTATCATTACCTTATTCAAGATGAGATTCTGAATATTTATCTTTAAGATGCGCTCACCTTGTGCAGCGATGAATTTATTTTTATCTTTATAACCCTGAGAGGAAACAACAGCAGATTATGACCGTGTGATTATCAAACAAAATATCTACATCATAGTGGACTATTGCAAAAATACATACAGTCTCAAGAATTGCATTTAAAACACTGAATGAGCATTACTATATGTATCATAAGGCACAGCCTTTATTTTACACCTGACAAATCACAAACTTACGTCAATATATGAAGCATTGACATAATCTGAACACGAAACTCCATCGACATGTGTTAAAGTCACTCTGGAATTATCATCTGGACAACAGAAAAGACAAAATGTTTAATATACAAAACAGACAAGCAACATTTCTACACTTCTGTTGAAAGATTTCCAAATGTTCAGTTTTAAATACAAACAACTTTAATGTACGTAGAAATATAAACTAAAAACTTAGAAATGGTACAAATGTAGGCAGAAGGAACTGAGAGTGATTGACACTGTATTTAGAGAAGTCTTGTCAAGCGTGTGAGGCTGACCGAAGTACTGCGGTAAAACTGTGGTGTGATATCATCTAAACTTGTCCCACTGAATTTCTAGGCAACACAACGTATGAAAATAAGACCTGTGCTTAACCAAAGGGGTTTTCAATAAGATACTTTCTATGACATTGGGCCTCATTCATGAAATATGAGTAGATGATTTTTTGTGTAAATCGTTCGTAAAGTCGTTTTGACGTGAATTTTCGGATTCATGAATTTTTTTGTATTTTCAAAATGCTATTTGGTACGAAAGAGATGTACACCTGCTCCAAACCACATGTAAAACATGTGTAAAACCTCACGCAACGTTCTGTATTCTTTTAGACAAACTGATGACACTGCATTATGACGCACTATGTATCATATTGATATTTCATGAGTTATTTTGCCGTGTCTTGAATTATTCTTTACTTTCTGTAAAACGCAGACTCGCACTGTCCGTTTTCACACAGCCGTCCAATCACAGTGAAGAAGAGGCGGGACAAACACTACATTGACCAACCATCATACACAACAATGGAGAAATTAATATTAATGGTTGCTGCATTTTCATATTAAGTAATATTCTGTAAAATAAGATACTAGTAAAAATGAGGCTAACTGTTGTGGATTTTTTAAATCCACCAGCGCATCTCCAGAATAAGCCTCAAAACCGTTCTCAGGCGCTACCAGCAGGTCCTTTTCAGAAGAGCACCAGGTATAAATATTTTTGCTTTCCAAAATCGCTTTGGTGGACACAGTTTAATTGATGAATTAATTGGTATGCATATAGCCTATTAGTCTTTTATGTATTCATGCAATATAAATATAAATCTTTTCGGGAAGGTCTGTTATATGCGCAAATGACTCGGAAATTTACACATATATTTACGAATGTTTCATTAATGAGGCCCAAGGTATGTGAGTGTGTGTGTGTGCGATAACTCACATGGTAAGATGTTGGGATATCTGTTTTTCTCCTTGTTTTCCTCTTTATTTGCCTCTTCATATGTTCCATGCGCTGATCCTCCTGGTAAAGACTGTCAACAACACAAAATAAACATCACCAAACCAACACAGTGTGTAGTGCGCTTCTGTGTTTAATGTGTATAATGTAAAGTGGGTGTAATGTGTATTGTAAATTGTAAATTGTGTATTGTATAATGCATCTAATGTATATAGAGTGTAGTGACACTATATAGTTTGTTAAATGTATATATTGTGTGGTGTACTGTATAGTGTGTTTTTTTATGCCCCCCATATTGTGTAAACACTGTATAGTGTGTGTGTATATTGTGTAGTGTGTGTGTTTATTGTGTATATCATATAGAGTTCAATGTGTTTAACGCCTATATCGTGTAATGTGTAGTGTGTTCAATCCCAACATTGTATAGTATGTGTATATTGTTGAATATATTTAACGCCTATTTTGTGTAATGTGTAGTGTGTTTAATACCTACATTGTATAGTGTGTGCATATGGTGTAATGTATGTGTTTATTGTGTATATTATATAGTGTTAAATGAACTTAACGCCTATATCGTGTAATGTGTAGTGTGTTTAATGCGTACATTGTATAGTGAGTGTATATTGTGTAGTGTATCTGTTCATTGTGTAGTTTTCAATATATTTAACTCCTATATTGTGAAATGTGTATAGGGTGTAATGGTACATAATGTAGTTTATGATGCGTTTCATTTGTATACTGCATTTAATATGAATAATGTGTGTAATGTGTATATTGTGTAGTAAATACAATAGGGTGTTTAATGCTTATATTGTGTAGTGTATTTATATTAGTAATTCCCTACATTGTGCTGTGCTTTATTTGCATCCCATGCATTGTGATTATAATGTTTATTCTGCATTGTGTGAATAGTACGTCATCTACACAACTGCAGTCTTGTGAACCGCACATCATTTCACTTGTGTATATGGTGAAGCGAAAATAATTTGTAATTTGATTTTTTTAAACTGCTAGCGAACACTGGGAGTATTCAGGCTCTCAAAACTGACCCTGCTGTTCAAATTCCCACCATCCTCATCACTGTGTTATTACTGCAAATGTACACTATTAGTCCTGCTATTGTTCCTGTATCTACAGCCTATTGTTAAACCCGCATAACTGCTTCCATTCCAGCTTAAACTGTTTAGGTGTCATTGAGATTGTTGTGCAGAAACACAATGTTTCCATGACAGAACGTTCACATGCTTCTTTCAGATTGTGTTCCTGAATCACAGTCCTGTGAGATGACCCCATGTGTCTAAAAGAGGGCGAGAGGGGCTTTCTCAAATGACTCGACGCCTGATGACTGCTTAATGTTTCAATTCCATTAATCCTCAGCGGGATCTGAGCGCAGCTGACCTGTCAGCATTTGTGGAGGAATATTTGCTGATCCATATGAATGCGCCAAAATGTTTGTAGCCGTTAATAACAACGCAACACTGCGGCATCAGCATCTTTAGTTGAACAAAACAACAATTTCTCCGGCAGCAAACACAGAAAAAACGCAACGATTGCTGGCTCGGCATAAGATACAATCATCCCTGATGTGAAACATACATTAATGGATTACAATGTATACAAATGGTCTCTGCTTCATCTTTGTTTATTGTCACAATAGTAGTTGGTACAGCGATACTTTTATTTTAATGGTAATTTGTTCACTTGGACATCAGGATTAACTTAAAATAATGATGCAAAAACAAAACTTACATTGTACTCTTCCCGAAAGAGTTTTCCATCGTCGGCCGAGCGTATCCGATACTCTTCTTCTAAGTTGTCTACGGGGATGGGGAAATATGTTTTGGAGGTGGACGGCGATCTAGGCAGTAAGACCACGGTTTGTTGTTCTGTGGAAGAATACAGTGATGAAAATCACACAGTTCACATTTATTTTCTTTCCATTTAATTCTTGATGAGATGCATCAAAGGGAATCCAATAGGGCCAAGATGGATGTTTATTTCATGCTTAAAACACAAGTACAGGCTTGTGTTTTAGTATCAACCAATGCATTCACCTCAACAAAACAGAAAGACCCAAAAACCAGCACCATTACATTACAGACTATCAAGCTTGAAGCTTCATTGAAAAGTAAGCAAGAACAGCACATTTTCTAGCGTTGAATGATCTTTTATAATAAGTTTTATTCATGGTCTGTATCATTAATCTGTATCTCATCATCTTTCTGGATTTGATCTGCTGACAACATCTGGCATAGTCTTTAAAAGTCTTCATTTTACTTTATAGTCTTACATTTCATTCAAAGTTTATTTTCAGTATATTTCCAAATATTGACAACACTCGATCTTGGTATTTTTGCCTATGCATTAGAAAAAAAGGGAGGATTACGCCCACTTTAAAAAGCTTGATTTGAATATTTTCAAATGCAGACCTACATACAACTTTTTTATTAAATGAATACATGTAAATACATTTTGGTCTCCTCATAAGATATAGAGGTGCCATAAAATTGCCTATTTTTGCTACATTTGGAAAACAAATTATATTTTTAACAAAATTCTGTTTCAAATTTTGAATTTTTTCAAGCGAGAGTTTGGGTTTTCATTGAAACGTCATCTTCAACGTAATTCAATAATATTTAATTCTGTATATATTGCCTGGCCATAATCTATTATGCTTTAATTTAAATCTTGATTTTTAAATCTAGTTCAAAAAACACGTTAACACCATCCATCAAACCATCAAGGAAATACGGTTATACACAAAAACATCTGAATAATAACATTAATGACAAAGAGAAAACTTCCAGAAATCCCCAAAGTCAGACCCTGAAGAGCAATCACTGAGTTAGATGTTAGAGAGAATGACATGTTAGACACGGTCATGCTAGCGTTCACAAATCCCTGTTTAACTCATTTATCACAGACCTTCAGATGGCCCGTCAAGATCATCTTCGTCATCATCATCCACATCTATATATACTTCTACGCAACACAAACACACACACAGCAGGTCACACTGGTGAACATCTGAATCTGAACGTTCAAAACTTTAACATGTACTACAATATAGTCATGCCAGAATCATTTTACCAGGGTGTAACTATGCAGTTGTTATGGTGTTTTGGTTGCTCATCACCCTGCAAAAGACACATCGCCCGGTCCGTTTGATATAGCACCCGTCTGGATACGACATGGGTCTTTTCTCGAAAACCCAAAAAGGTAATATGTGCGATTCAACATGCAAACTCATGAGCCAATCACACGACAGCATTCTGAACAAACAAAAACGCTTGCAGAATAAAACATCAAAGAGATGATTTGGTAAGCCACATCCTCTACATCGACGATGCGTTCAATTCTAAAAACTCTCCGATTAAAATCTTCACATTTAAAATTTGGCTCTAAAACTTTATTTGAGGTTATTAGGAGAAATAATTTAGTACCGTAATCTACAGAAACATCAACACGACACACAATATGTGGCGACAGAGATTTCTCTCACAGACTCTTGTCTTTCATAGATCAGATCATTTGCTAGATCACAGATCAGAAGTTGGATCATATTGAGAACATTGTTAAAATCTGAGACTTGGGAGAGTCTTTATTAATCTGATAAGACAACCTAGACACCTACAGTATGAGTGAATAGAGACGTTTTGCCTATTTTTCTTCCTACAAGTAACCAGAACGAACAGCCTATAAAGCATTCGGTGTTAAATGAAGTATCTCTAAAAGCAAACAGGAACATTTGCTTCACACGTACCGGTAAGTTCCTCTTTTACAGAGTTTTATTTCTTATTTAAATATTTATGAGGAAACTTCGATCATTTAGACGAAGGCTTAAAAAATATAAAACACACAGTGTATCTGATAACATAAAAGTTGAAAGAACCTCATGTACTTTAATAATACTTTATAATCTGCAACGTTAAAAGTCTGATAAATCAGACAGACAATTTCATCTCAGGGATTTTGAAACTAGTAGATCAGAATAACAAAATAAAAATGAACAGAGTGGCGATTCTTTTAATCAAAAAACCTCAAGTGTACAGATCAACTCAACCCTTAAAAAAGAATAACATTACCCACAATCCCCATAAAAGCAAACATTTTAGAACTGAAGGTGGAATATGAGTCACTTGCTGTGACACATCTGTACGAGAAGAAAAGCCTCACGTCCTGCCCTCCTCAACAACACTGAACTGAAAATCATGAACAGGAAACTGAATATAACACATTTCGCATTCAAACGTGCCTCTCGTTTCACAACACGGGGTTCACATCAGACCCAAAACGCACTGAGAGAGGATGAAGGATAGCTTACCCTGCTCTTCCAGGATCCCATTTGGTACTTTCTTGTCGGTGGCTGTGATGACAGCCTTCCTCTGGTTTTTCAACCTGAATGATAAAACCAAAACAGACATAAAAAGATGAACGTCAGGACACCTTAAATCACATCCTTCAGCTCTATTCCTAAACTTTATCTCACCAACGAAAACTCGAACTCTTTTTCATCAGCTACGCGGTACACGACACGCCGTGTGCCCGGAGAACCATACGAAACCTCTCTGTGTCTGAGGTCAAACTCCTACAAGCGGCAGTGTGTGAATCATACATGTGTGTGAGCGTGTCTCAGTTCCTGGTCCACGCCCTCAATCGTGAAGGGGCGGAGCTTGACACAGCCAGGCATTCTGAGTGCGTGTGTTTATGTGCATGCGTGTGTGTGTGTCATACCTGAGAAAACACCAGGTCAGCAGGCCCACAACAAGAATCAAGACGAACAGACCGAGCAGTGTGGGCAGGATGTATGGGCTGGACTGCAACTGGTCGTCTAAAGGAAGAAGGAGAGGCAGTTAAACCCACAGCGAACAAAAGGACAGGAAACTGGCCCGTGAACAGAGCCGGCGCTTGGCTTTAAGTGAGGGATGGCAGCCGGTCAAGCTAATCCATTAGGAGTGATTTAATCCAGCGCTCTGTGCCGTTTTGACTGCAGGATAAGCATCGCTCGTTCGGTTAACTGCGGGTTAGACGTGAATCACATGCCAGAACCGGCTATCAGCGCTCTTTACTGCAGACCAAATCACAGACTACTGTATATAATCCACTATAGATTTAACACAAAGCCTCACGGATGCTTATGAGACACTTAGACGGTGACAACATGTAGACAGGATTTAAATGTTGCTGACGAAAGCTACAAAAGCAGTCACTAAGAGTTCATTCTCTCATGGTGCCCGTCTTCATTTGAACATTTATTTTTTGCATTTTAAACTTCAAAGCCTTATTTTTGTTATTTTAAGGCCGTCATACGATTCTTATGCAGAAGAAAAGTTTGTGTTTTTCATGTCTGTTTACTTTGCATAATAATTTTGTATTTATAAACACATACATGTTAGAAAGATATGAGAATTAATCCACATTTATTTATAATTCTACTTATTGGTCAGTGTAAATAAATACATCTCAATGTTTCCTAAATACTGGTGTATGTAAATGTGTGTGTATATTCTTGCGTTTATAAATACAAAATGAATATGAACCGTATACAGTCGTACAGTATATTATGTAAACACAATCTTATATTCAAGATGCGATTCATGGTGATTTTTTATACAGTTATTTACTTATTGGTCGTTTTCAACTACGAACGTTTTTCAATACAAAATATCACTATGAGCCATATAGGCTGTTTACCAATATTTTGTATTAAAAAAAGTAAATAAAAGAAGTAAAATATGTATTTATAAGCAGTATGATTTAATTCCATCACAATCATTACATCTACTGGTTTCTGTGATTGTGATGATTTCCTTTTTTTCAGAGGGGCAATACATAGAACCCATATTTATGATTATTAACTAATCATTTGAATCTATTTTTCATGTATTTTTCACATTTAGTTCCATATCTACATACAGAGGCAAATTATTTTAACAAGATTTTAATCGAGTTCAAGTTCAAGTTCAAGTTGAGCTTTATTGTCATTCCACTACATGTGTGGACATATAGCGGGACGAGATGTCGTGCCTCACAGGGCCACGGTGCTACATAAATACAGATATACAACACGAAGTAAAACAGTATAAACCTATACACAACTGGCCTACTGTCATCTTTGACTATACACTGTCAGCTTTGACTATACAGAGTTTATCACTCTGCTTGGTGTCAATTTGACAACTATCATCATGAGAATGTAAAACTTGCGGTACAGCAAAGTGTGATTTGGTTTTGCAGACAGCATATCTGAAAAGCACTTTTCTATTGACATCATTTAGCGCCACCCTGAGTGAAACAGATGTACTGATTCATTTCCAGATGTTCCTTGCTTCTAACAATCCAGTGATTCTTACAGATCACAAAATCATTTTGAGGATGAAAGAAAGAAAAAAATATGCATACCAAACGACTTACACAAATACATTAGCTTCATTTATGAGCTTCCTGACTTTTACATTTTTTCAGAGTTAAACTTACCATTGTTGTCTGATGTGGTTGCGTTTGATTCAGTTACTGCAAGGAAAAAAACAAGGACCATTGTGTCTGTAAAAGAAAAGAGAGGATTATCAGTATTTTATATTCCATTTATACAAGTATGTTCCAAATTAATAAACTTGTATAATTTCTTCCCTAAATGGGACAATCCAACTAAAAGAGTAAACCGGAAAAAAGATGCAGTAGTGCTACTACTCCACTAGATGTCACCAACTCATAGGGGAAGTAAAACTTTCTAGAGATAAGTTTAAAAAGAGAGCATTCTTTATATTGACCGAACTTCTAAGAAACTTGTCAACCCACTTCATCATAGACAAGAGCGATTGTTCTTGCATAAATTTGTGGGATTTATGGTCCACGTGGTGTTACCAAAACTATTAAGCTGGTTAAAACGACAGATTTAATCGGCCTGGGTTTAGAGGTGTTAAAAAGCTCATCTGATTAAACATGCGTGCAAGTTTATTTGGGGAAAAGCTGATATTTTTTCATTAGCACTTCCCCTTACCCTGCATATCAAGTGATTTATATAAAAATAACATTCAGACAACTCTTGTTTTCCTGTATCTCTCAATTTCTACAGCAGTACGCTGGCAGCCATGGAGTTAAAATATCACGTCGTAAAATCTTCTTCATGAAAGCACAGTAAATTTAGATTGCAAATATCTCTGTTAACTCACAATGCTACAAAACTTGAGTGATCTGTCTATAAGGCAAACGTCCGAGGACGAACGGAACTGAATGTATTTACAACCAGTTCTGATATCAGTGCTGGTGCTAAGAGATAAGCCCAAACACAAAATGCATACAAAGGGCCGCAGATGTTCTCCATTGAGAAAATAAAGTAGCTGCTTCTTGTACTTTACACACCCAGCACAATGCATATATAACAGACCCCAGAATAGAAAAAGTGCTGAGTTTTATCTGTGAATTCTGTGATGATCAACACTTAGGCCGTGTTCACACTTTTTCAAAACAGTAAAAAATTGTTCAACTCCTTAAGACGCTTTGAACTGCAGAAATTGATGCCGGCGCTTCTTCAACTTTTTAAGAAAACACCGTTTACTTTATAGGATTATAATGTAAAACAGGCGCTAGCAGCTTCAAAAAAGAAGTCATCAGCTATCAATTATTATAGTAATCGAGTTTTCTAGTGATTTTCCATCGAATAATCAGATATCATGGGTCTCTTAAAATGAACGACTCATTTGTTTCCTTTTAGAGAAATTATTTTATTTTATTGCTGAAATTGCAAACATTAATATCTGTGAAAAGTTAACCCATTTAATACATTACATTGCCATGTGCCATTCAAAATGCAATATAATAACGTTAATAAAAATAATTTCAAAGGTAAACAATTAACTTCAGCTTATGTATGATGCATTTAGTTGATCAAAATTAGTTTTATTATTAAATAATAATATATCTGTCAACATAAAATACAAAGTTAACCGGACTTTCATTTTGTCAGGTTGTCGAAAGACACTTATTTTTTAGTATGTCTGTTTCTTCACTTAATAATAAATAAAAATGTTTTGTCACAATAAAACGTTCGTGAAATAAACTCTCAAAGCAACTCTGGAGATGAAGTTCATGCTCATGTCCTCATAAAGCGCAGACGCAGACAAATTCATGAGCATCACACATGTAGCACGCAAAACTGTGCAGATGGCATGTGTAAATAACAGGATTCGGCATCCAAAAGTCTGCATCTAGTTTTATAGACTCAATGCAGCCGGAAAACAAGTTTCACTCGCAAAATAAACTAAAACGAAGTAAAATAGCAGTTCACCATTTCAATAAGCTATCAGTTATTTATCAGCATGAGAAATACGTGCGAGCGTGTGAACACACTAATTTTTTTTGTCTCACGGGGAATGCATGAGACTTGAGAGCCCTGTAACATGAATAGGGTTTAGCGGGCAGTGCATTAGTGATAACCCATGTGGAAACGCAGTTTGATTAAACGAAGCTTCGAAAAATTGCCTCAATGATTTTTTGTATTCAAATTACTCAAGTAACTCGAGAAATCTTTTCAGCCCTAATGTGAACACAGCCTTAGACTGCCAAAGGTTATTTTTATAAAGGTACAGTACAGTAAATGGATTTCTTAACATGAAATATCATTAAACAGCCAAACCTGCTGTATGTCAGCTATATGTTAGTAGGATATTTATGCATCTTTAAAAAAAAAACAATGAAAGAAAGAAAATTACAGAAATTCTGATGGTTTCCATTAAAATACCATTATGTAAGATTTGCTTTTTCCTAATTCCTTTCTGTGGTGTTCAATGAATAGATTTTTAAAATCAGTTGCCTAACATTGGTTAATGCACAACGAACCTTTACCAACTGTTTTATAAACTAACATGATCCCCTCTCAATCCGCATCATCTTTCAAGAGCCGTCTGAAATAAAGAGTTTTGCGCATTAGCATCTGTGACAAACCGTCACCATGTTCAGCATTTTTTGCAGGTGTCCCGAATCGCGCTGGAATCCAGACAGCGGCAGGACTAGAGTCGATACAGAATCCCACGGCCATTAATAAAGACCTGAGAGTCGCCTGCAGATGCAGGAGGAGTAATGGGAGAATTTTAATGAGGAGAAATTACCCTCCCTGTATTCTGCGGTACAACCAAACCAACACACAGAAATATAAAACCCATCAACACAAGCCAAACAAAACAATCTTTTATAGCAGGAGTATGTCCATAAAGCTACTTCTTTACATTCATTTAATGTCAATCGGTGAAATATACTGGGGTAAAATGTGTTGTTCAAAGACACGGAAAGAATAGGATTCCCCACGGCCCCAGTGCTTCAGCCTTTACACACACACAAACACACAC
Organism: Triplophysa dalaica; assembly: GCF_015846415.1. Lineage (NCBI taxonomy): Eukaryota > Metazoa > Chordata > Actinopteri > Cypriniformes > Nemacheilidae > Triplophysa > Triplophysa dalaica. The sequence continues at coordinate 20,457,405 of NC_079558.1, forward strand.
ATCACCTGCCAGCTCTGCTAGGAAACAATGGGAAAGTGTAAAGTAAGTGAATTAAATCAGTGACACAGATAAATCCTGTGGAGTCGCACAGCAGCGAAGGCAATGGACTCCCAAACGGCTCTCGCAAATATGTGTCTCTGTGCATTTGAGTTAATGGGTTGCTTCAAGCTCAAAGCATCACCGTTTTCTTAAAGGAACACGCTAGTGCAAAACAGAAACATCAGTGTTCATTTAATCATTTAAACCTAATTGTGGTTCTTCTGTAAAACACAAAAGATGTGAAAAGGTGGTATGGTCGATTCCTAGAAGAACACACTCAATGCGTCTGAAATCGCATACTGTGACATTTCGTACTAAATTTGAATAAGTGCCTACCTATCGGCCGTTAAAACAGTATGTTCTAATATAGTATGAGTGGTGTAGTATGAATACATTTCGGACATAATGCGTCCGCCATGTTTTATGGCCGTGTGCCCGTTTGCTCTTTGACCTACGACCTATAGCAGCAACCTACACGTGAGCGTTGATAAAAACTTATTCTGAAAAAAAGAAAAAATAATTTATTGGCACTTACATAGTAAACGGACGTCCGCCTTAAAGTTGTACGCCATATTTATTTGATTTACTTTTGAAATTTGACCGTCGCTCAGCTCCCGTGGCATCATGGGATAGAAAAGTGTCCATCCGATCCACACTTACGAATCTTCGTCGGAAGTAGTAAACCTTTCGTGTTTTTGTCGCCTGCTGTTTATTTCCATACTGAGGTTTCGGACATATTACTGATTACTCATACTCATTTTCAGCAACAATACAGTATGGAAGTAGGCAGTTCAACTCATATATAGCTATACTGATCACTTTGACTAGCCCCGGAAGTGGGGGTGCTGCGGGTGCGTGCGAAAGAAAAACTGAAACCATGTCATAAATAAATAACTAAATAAAGGTAGAGACTATTTGCACGAAGTCTAAGTTGCCATCATTTTAATAATCAATATAAATATTATGATTTACACTCTGCTATTATTGAATAATGTTTAATAAATAACAATACTGAGGTGCAAATAGTAACGTTATCTGCCACCATTTATAAGTATCAATAGCTTCTAACTACTATTTCTACTTGATCCAAAGGAAAAACAGCTATTTTCGGTCAGTGCAAGTAGCATTGCTGCATTGGGCGGGCTATTTGTACTCGGTGTAAATAGACACTCCGTAAAAGAACGTGTTATATCAAAATTAATGCAATACATTTTAATGCATCTATTCACTATCAATTGGAAACATGAATAACATTGCACAACATATTATACATGAATAACATATTTTCAGACTTTTTTTACAGAAAATGAACGTCCCCATGCAGGACTTCGTCAGCATCAACCCAGAAAGAAAGACCACTTTCGGAGTTTTGCATGCAGGCAGGCAGTAATGTAAGACAGTTGTTTCTTTATTTGAGATTTCTGTGTGCTGTCGCTGTGCAGCATGCAGTTGTGTTTAATCGCGTGACTGGTTTGCCCATGGTTTATTATAGCTTGATGTTTGGGTGGTTAAGATGCCGCCGCACAGCTAGTTTTGTACAACAGATTGTGCTTTGGCTATAGGCATACATATAACACGCGTTTATGTGTTTGTGCTTGTTTTTATGCTGTCTCCTATAATCACACTGGCGACCTTCTTTATTCTCGGCAGCAACAAATTTTCTCCACCGTTATTTATTAACATTAAACTTAAGCGGCTCGCCCATGGCACAGTCATAACTTCTGCCCCGGCAAAAAATATTTTTTCCTGCAACACGTGAATACTTGTATTAGCATTTACAGAGATGGTTTTAGCAGTAAAGACATATACAATCGTTATGTAGCCCAATCTCAACTTCAGGTAGACCTCCGCAATTTAAAAGTTTTTTTTCTTCAGTATTTCATTTAATACAATCAGTATACACTAATAATATGTATAATTTTTTAAATATTAATTAAATATTAAAAAGAAATTACATTATAACTTCACAGATCGGAAGTTAACTTCGGGCCATGCGCGTACATCTAATGAAACGATCTATAACGATGTTTAACTAAAAGCGTTAAAAAAATCATGCAATTTGGCCGTTCTTTTACATGACGATTTCTTTTGTGTCAAGTGGAAGTTTTTCAAAACGATACCGTTATCATCTCAGTGTAAACTACAAATGCACAAATTTGAGAAAATTTGTGCAACAGTGTTTACTTACAAAGCGCCATCTTAACTGCAATTGCTTGTTAAATACAGCGTTTCAAGACATTTTTGTGGACAGCAGCATGTATTCACAAAACATTTTTTTTCACATATAACAGACACCAGCCACAGAAAATACAAAGAGACCATTTCACAATTATTTTCAGTTTTTCTGAATCGGCCATTTATAGGTACTGTACTGTAATGATAATGCCTTGTTTCTGTGAACAACTAACAATATTTCTCCCAAATATCAAAAAGTATTGTTTCTATTTGAATTTATTTGCAGAAAATGAAAACCGGAGAAACAGGTGAAAATAACAAGCATTAATGCATTTTTACCAGACACCAACTAGGGATAGTTCAAAAGTTATTGAAAAACTGGATATTTCACTGTTTTCATGGGTTTCAATGACCACAATAGATCTAGAAATGTAGATTAAATGATCATATGGAACGGTCTCTTAACATTTCCCGCCGGTGTAATACAAAATTGTGTTTCAAGTTCAACGCTAATACTGCCAAATGTAATTTTATAAAGGTATATGGGTTCTTGGCATGAAGTTTAAAGCATCAACAAACACATATTTGTATGGTGTTTATATTTCATGTTAGGAATTATTTCTCTTTGAAGCTTCAGGCTGTATATACTCCTCCCTACTGCAGTGATCATGTGACATTGTTGGTCCTGCCATCGGCCCTCTGTTGTTGTCTTTGCCCCCAGCAGGTGTGACAGTTCCTAAGAGTCATTATTGTAAACAGGTCACGGGGAAAAACTGGTAGACAGTCTCTTTAAAAGAAAGCCATACGGACTTAGCCTCAGTGAGATCTCACTCCCTCGTGCTGGAGATGCCCCCGAATGCTTAAGCGGGTTTGAAGGGTACGTGAGAGTGTCTGCGTTTGTGTGTCTGTGTAATAACCGTGAATTAACAATAGTGAGCCGTGGGGGTTGTCAGCCCACACGGACGCTCACAGTGGACGTCTATAAATGAGCAACGTTCCTCTGATAGCACAGTGAGATCACTTCCCTTGAAGAACACAAGAACAGACTTTATCAGTATATCCAAATGCATTGTACATCTGTTCAGTTTTCATAATGTTCACACATTGTGTAAGCACGCTCGCACAGCCCAGAGGTGATAATTTATGTAGGGCTGCTATAAGGAGCTAGAGGAAATACACACACTAAAGCATCACTCGTCTCTTCATCACATCATCATCAGACGCAACACCACTGTACTGGACCTTTAAACAAATCAAAATTGGATGCAGTACAAAGTAAAAGTCTTAGTTAAATGACAAATCATTCAAATAAAATTCCAGGATCTATAGCCTCACCAACAAAAAAAATCAACAATAACAAGGAGTATAAAAAAAATACATTTTTGTTTGCGTGCAAGTTGTGCAAATACTTTTATGTGATAAAAAATGTAGAATACTGTATGGATCAAGAAAATCAACAGAATACAATGGAATATTTTTACAGACAATTTAACTTTTAAGCATTCAAATTTCAACATTTGCACCCTTAATGTCTTCAATAGTTCATTTAAAAAACTATTTCGGGAAGAACTATACACACACACATTCTCAGAATCATAAACCACATAAGCATGTCCAGCAGTCTCTGCTCTCACAAAACCACAGACACAAACACAGTAAGATCATTTTAGCACAGGTCTTCACACATCTAATGTTGTTCTGTATAAACGTCGGTGTTGAAATGACATTCACACCCTAAAGTATGATTATAACACACACTCTTCCTCATTCATTTGTGATGTGGCATGTGAATCGCATGAGTAAGGCCAGGCAAGGGAAGTTTATTTATATAATAGCACATTTCATTCACCATGGTAAATCAAAGTGCTTCACATAAAAATAATAAAAATAATCATTTAAAGTAATCGCAATGAAAAAAACACGGAATTTAAAAACGTAGGGAACTGAGGATCCAAAAATGACAGAGATATAATGTTCACTCATTCACAATTAATGAATATAAATAAATCATTTCTAAAATCAAGTGTGGATTTTGATGTGTGCTACAATACTCTATGATCTTTAGAAAACAGGAAGTTTATTTGACCTGACGAGGATTGAAAGTCTGGTGCACAGAATTCTCACAGCGTGCTTGACCCTGTGTGATCTTCTCTCTTTTAGTTTCTGCTCGTCCGATCCCCAAACTTATAGTTTTTTCTTTACACTTTAGTTTCATAGTTATCTGAGTTTTATAGTTTTCTCTCTCACATTACGCATGTTTCCCTTGCGCATATTCGTTATTTTAAATGAAGACTTGAGGTGGGGCGCATACAAATAGGGGGTTGCATAATCAGGACCTGCACCTGGTGCGGCCGGCACATTTCTCTAGGCGTCACCGAAGCATCAAGATGAAATAGTTCAACTTTTCATAGTACCGCGGGTCATTTGAAGAGAGAAGTGGCGCGGCTCGCATTTTCCGCGCGGTTTGAGACGCAAAATGTGAATCAGGCCTACGTCTCTCTCTCTCTCTCGCCTCAAGGTTTCTTACCAAGTTACAGTAAGAGGAAGAGTCTGTTATGTCTCAGCCAATCATATTACCAATCCCCACAGTGACCTTCAATCAAACAACATTATATTATAAACTCAAAAGCGTCCAAAGTCTGAACGCTCCTCTCAGAGATCCTATAACAGCGCAGTTGCCTCAAGGAATGCAGGCTTGCATTTATGCAGACCTGACTGAAGGTCAGCCGGAGAGATGCCAGACAGCTGTATCATCACCTTCCTGTGGGTTACCATGGAAACCTGACAACCGACGCGGTTTAATAAACGAAGACTACAGCCTTGGGCTCCGTATTAAAACACACACACACAAGTAAAGAACTATGGAGAAACCAGCCACCCGCCCATAAAAAAAAGATAAACACCTAGCGAGCTGCCTATGTAGGTTGCATTTGAAAGGATCATAAGACTGCAACATGAGTTGAATCACCAACTTCTTAGAAATTTTGCGGTTAAAACCTACGGTCCATGAATATTAAAAGGCAAGCTTGTTTCTCATGGTGAAATGCTGATTATTACCCAGCTTTCCTGAAGCTCAGTGGTAAGAGCATTGCGTTAACAACGCAAGGTTGTGGGTTCGATACCAGGGGATTGCAAATACCCATGTAAAATGTATAGAATAAAGCAATGTAAGTCGCTTTGGATAAAAGCGTCTGCCAAATGTCTAAATGTAAATGACTATATTAACAAATAAATAAACATTTATAAAATACTTTCGTGTCAAAGTCTGATCGCCGGTTTGAACACTGCTCGGAGCAGATTTTGGTAGGAATGGCTGCACGTGTCACGTCCGGTCAGACAGAACCCAGACGCAGGCAGAAGTGAAGGATTTATAAAAACTAGTGGTGGGCATAGATTAATTTTTTTAATCTAGATTAATTCCAAGATTAATCTAGATTAATTCCAAGATTAATCTAGATTAATCTAGATTAAAATGGCTCATTTGAATTCTGCGGAAACTTTCAGAATATGTGTGCTACCCAAATAATGACTAAAAGTAAGTCTTTGAGAACGGGTTTCTCAAGCCAGGTGGCGCATTAGACCAGGGGCTCATCTCCTGTTTCCAAAATGCATCACAAACTGCTTGAGAAAGCTGTTCTACTATGATAATTGGTGATGAAAATTAAATTATGTTCAATAAGATGAACTTGTGTTTACTTCCGCATTAGCTAAGGGATGATTTGCGTTTAGGTGGTACTTGAGACTGGAAGAGCTCCTACAGTACATTTACATTTAGTCATTTAGCAGACGCTTTTATCCAAAGCGACTTACAAAGAGTGAGGGAGCAACAAGCAATATGTCATACAGGAGCCATAATACATTAGATCTCAATACAAAGTTACTGGTTTCAACTAAAGCTAGACCACTACCTGTTGAGAGAAAGTGTTTTTTTTTAAACCAATTCCGCATTGCACAAGGTGCAAACAACCGCAGTCTTGTCGATGTTTCTATTGGGAAGCTTCTTAAAAATTAATATTCCCTGAAGCAAACCCGACGGCTTCATAGCTGCATCCATGTTAGCACGTCACGTTTGATGCGGTAATTTCACAGTAACGTTATGTTGTGTTCAGACCAAACGCGAATGGCGTGTCAAGCGCGAGTGATTTATATGTTAATGCAAAGAGCCAATAGACCTACTTGCTGCGCGAATGAAGCCCTGATTATGAGATGATGAGGCGGCTTCTGCCTCCGCGAATGACGCGAATCACGCGAGTTGAAAAATCTTGTTCTCGCCCCGTACAGTGCAGTATAGCTGGTATACATCCGCGCTAAAATATCAAGGTGAAAGTCATCATAGCTTGCGTAGTATAGACCCAGCTCCCAACCCAACTTTGAGAATAGATTAACGGCGACATTTTTTTTATCGCGCGATAAGAGTCTCACTAACGCCGTTAACGGCCCACCACTAATAAAAACACAAAATAATAAACCCACGAGGGGGCAAAACAAAGTTCAGGATAATCTAGATAATAAGTCCAAACACAAGGGAAGCAGGAACAAGGTGATCCAGACACGAAGTAGCAACAGTTAATAACGAACACAAAGTATTAACAAAGAGTAACTAGTAAGTTCAATGAACAGTACCAATTACCAACAGCAAGGGAATCAGGGACATTAAATAAGGGGAAACTAATGAGGAGAGATGACAAAGGGATCGGGACGGGCAGGTGACAAGACCTAACAATGAGTGCGACTAGCAGGAAGAGGCATAGACAGGTGAGGGAGATGAATCACTAATGGGACGCTAGACAGAGAGACAAGGGGGCGGAGCTACACGGCCACGATGGCTGGTTATTGATTTAATGATGGATGATATATTTTGATATATCCAATTTGCTGTAAAGAAAAATGGTGCAGTTTAATAAAAATGCACAGGGAAATGACAAAATTCCACTCGGGTCCTAAATTGCTTTCCAGAAATCAAAGTACAGCCTGAATGCAGCCTCTTCATATACAGGATCCTCTATACAAGCAGAAATGACATATTAGTCACTGAGATGGTCTCTGAAATAAGTGCCATGAATGACAGTATTAATGAATGAAGTAGCAGTGTAAAAAGGGGGAGGAGATGGAAAGAAACTCTGGCTTTACCAAAGAAAACCTGCTCCCAACCAGGTTAGGTTCAGAGAGTAAGTTATTTTGGTTACTGACTCTGAGTGCAAGTTACCTCTCTTTTAGAAACGGGCTCGATTTCCCCACTTTCTCCGGTTTGACATACTTTACACATTCTGAAACAGAAAACCCAGAGTTTCCCTCATTTCAGGATTAATATACTCCGAGTACTCACGAAATCTCCTTTCTGAAACGGGCCCCTGGTATCATTCATGTCTGTGGCCATTTTTATCTCTAACACCACATAAGAGCAACAGTAACAGAAATGCTCGCCTCATGGTGCTATCCCACCAGATGCTAATAAAGAGTTAAGCGCGAGTGATTTACACGTAAAGTCAATCCAAAGACGCGATAGACATTCGGCGGCGCGAATTGAGCGTTTTGGGCATTTGACGCGTGTTTCGTTCGAGTTAAAAAATGTGAACTTTGGCCAATATTCGCACTGCGATTATCAATCAGGAGTTTGCTCTAGCAGTGACGCATACCGAGCGGAAACAGAGATCAAAAACAACAATGGACGACAAAATCTTCGTCGCTGTATGTGGATAGCCAGAGCTATACGATACATCTTCTTACTTTTATTGAAACAGGAATAACAAGTATATTTCTTAGAAGAAAGTGAGTGAGGAGGTCGGACAATCTGAAAACGCTCTTTACTCAATTTGAGCTATATATATGTATACAAGAGACTGGAGCCGCCTGGCAGAAGCCCCTCCCATCAGATGAATTTCACGTGTGAATGAAGCGAGTAAACTCAAAATGTTCAAGAGTCTAGCTAAGCGCCTGGTATGAACGCTCAGTTAGCACTATTATTAGACTAGAGATGACCCAAGTGTAAGCACTTTGTGTGTTTTACTAGCTGTGTGCTTCCTGTGTTAACAATCAAACAGACGCCTCTGTGTTTTCCAAAATTAACTCATTCTGATAAGACCTTCATAGATGTTTATAATATAACCGAGATTGCAGGCGAGGCCAAAGTGCAACATCTTGGAAAGCCTTTCATTGGTTATGCTTATGCAAGGTGGTGAATGTATAATCGCTGTATTAGTAACTAAACAAATGAACATTAACCACAGCAGGATTTAGATTAATTTTATTGCAATGATAAAGCAGTCCATGTTCCCATGACGAACATTCAAGTCCGAACAGCTTTGTGATTTTTATATATTACGTAAAACAAAAATAAAGTCTCTATGTGTGGATTCTGTCATCTACTCACAGGGATTAAATATGATTTCAGCCTGTTAATAACGTTACCTTTATCTGTTTAAAACTATCAAATGAACATCACATAATCTAAACCCCAGAATTAATCTGCTCTTTTTCAGCACAGGATTATTTATGGCCTACAGTCATTTCATGAGAATTTACAGGTTGCAGCGAGTATGATAAGAAGCTCAGCTAGCATGACGCGATGTACATCAATATCTCTCAACACACAAAAACCAATAACTGATAACTGATAGCAGGGGTCCTGTTTACATGCAGGTATAAACTTCAAAAATGAGTTTATGTTCTTCTTTCTTGGATAAAGACAACTTAAGCATCACAATTACAGCTCAAACATTAGCGATATGAACAAACCCTTGATCCTAAAGCATTAAACATCCACATGGACCACTTGCAGTATGAGTAATGATTTCTCATAAATCCCATTGATTTACACTGAGACACATCTAGAGACCAGAAAACCAACTAGGCACGTTTGAGCCACCTAGCAACCAGCCAGAAGACCCTAGAAACCACTCGGGACATTATAGCATTATAAGGTAAGATGTTGCATGAATACGCATCACTTACATTTACTTCAGAAAACGGAATCACATTATTTATAAATAATATCACGATTGTTCTTAACATGAATAAGAAAGAGACCCAAACATCTCTTTTCTGACCTTGCCGAAACTTTGTTTGGATATAACACAGTAGGTACATTCAGGTCCTTCTCACGCTTGTTTCATCACAGAAATCTCCAGAGACTGTTGACACATGCCCGGCTTTCAACCTGACAGACTTCCAGCATGCTGTTCTGCGTGTGAACAGATTGTCGGGACCATGCTGTTGATTAGAGTCCATGCGGCGTTCTCTCGCTCCGATTGGCTTATGAGAAACAACTATAGAAATGTGGACAACTCAAACACTACACCACAAAGTGGTATTGTCCACAAACACAAACACAACAAGAGGCTACTGATCTAAGCTCTTAAAACCTCTCTTTCTCTCTCTCTCTATCTCTCTCTCTCTGCAGGCGGGTCACATGAAGAGTGGAAACACACCGCAGGGGCATGAACAATGCCAACACAATGCCAGTCTGAGAGATTAGAGAAAATAAAGAGGAAAACATAAAACCACAAATATTTTGATAAACCTGAGACCTCCTATCAGCTTAAACTCCAACAACATTCACTTCATTGCAATATACTTTAATTCAACATGAGACGTGTCCTAAAGTTTTATTTACATTATAAGATAAAAATATAAAAAAGATTAAATAATTTTGCCATGCATGAATCTGTACAAAAGCGGTTTCTTAAAAAACTGCAAGATCCCCATTGCTTTCCTTGTTTTTTTGTAAGACAAAATAGCACATACAAGAAATGTTTCAGCTTTTTGGCTTCTTCAGGAAATCGGCCCTATTTTTTCGATGTATGAAGTAAAACATTTCAGATTTAAAATTACGTAATAGTTATAAATAGTTATAAGCTTAATTAATAATCTTGGGAATTGATGAGACCAGTAAAGTGTCAGGGGGTTGTCAGGGGCTTAATCATAAGACGGTTATCCATAAACTAAAGATCGCAAGCAAGTTATTAGACTATGCAATATGAAAAACACGTATTATAAAGGAAGATAAGGTCATTTTATGGTAACTGTAAGACAAATATGCCTTCGCTGTTCGCAGTTTATTTAAGTCACAGTAGGGGATTTTGGGGATCATATTGCAGAAATAATAAAAATAACACCATAGACCAATCACAGTCCAGATCTCAGTGTTGTCCCCGCCCTTCCAACACTTTAATGTGTTTAAATATAGGATTGTACACCACACAAAGCAATTTATGGGAGGATCCCACAGAGAGATCAAAGAGGATGCTGTGACATTACGACATGCTCGATTAGATCAGACGGAAAACTGTGTGCCTGTGTTTATTGATACGCGCTGACATTTCAATAATGACACATGAAATCCATGCAGGAAACCTGTGGGAGGAATTACAGGTTTGATTTGGTCTTAAGCCGAGACAGAGGAAATGAAACGACTTTAAATGATGAGAGCGAGAGCAACACGATGCAGAACAGAGTCTCTTGTTTGAACAGTGCTTTCTGGCTGTAAAGACTATAAACTCATTTCCCCCTGTTTTTGTTTGTTATTAAGCACAACAATGTCAGTCAAAATCATTGAATAAATAAACATCGGGTTCTTCGGCAACATGTCTTTCTCTGTTAAAAGAAATTGATTTTGAACCTTATCTTTGAGATGAACTATTTTTGTAAAATAATAGAATGATTGTTGTAAGAGGAGAGAGGCAAAGCTTCAGTAAATCAGTAAATGTCACGGTGCTGTGAATAAGAAAGACAGAGAGAGAAAGGCCAATGGGAACAACATCTTCAGTTTAATGGATGTGCAGATTCATTCAGTTGGCATTTGGAGCGGACAGACTGACCCACATAAACAAGGTTTCTAATGAGCGTCTGCGTGAGTTTGTGAAGAGACCCAGCTCACGATCGATATAATACATTACACTGGGTAAAACCAAATGTAATAAAATAAACTCAAATTTATATTTAAACAAACAATGGGTGAAAACTGCAAAATATTTTGAATTTTAGATATAAATCTTACATTTTGAAATAATATTTAAATAGGCCTAATATTTTCAACAAAGTAACAATTTTAATAGCATTTAGTTTTTGTACATACAGGCTCAAAACAATGCTGGGGGTTTTTCAACCCAGAATTGGGTCAAAAAGGGACAAACCCAGCTGTAAAATTAACCTAGAAATGCTTTTTTTGGCCCTGCAATGATGTGTCATGCATTCTGACTTTTTTATAATGTTAAACGTGCTGTCTTCTCATGCTTAACATTAGTCAACTAAGCATGCTTAGTCAACTTCTCAAAAAACCAGTTGGTTGATTTACGTAGTATTTCTGTGCTTTATACACTCCTCCAGCGATCGTACAGGTTTCGGAAAGATATTGTGTTTTCGCAATAATGAGAAACATCGGATCTCGTCACACCCATTATTTTTAGCTGTATCCTCCAACCCCGAGAATGAAAGGAAGAAAATCTGTGCTTTGTGTGTATTGACTATACTTGCGATTGGCATTTTTTCACGAGCAGTCCACTATTTGACAGGCTCATAAATCAAGCTAATCATGTTTTGCTGTAAATCTAATCATGTCAACAGGCCTGTGTGAGGGTTATGTTTATGGTTAGAGGTACGGTATAGTAAAAATCAATTTCAACATATCATATATTCAACCAATGCGTCTATGTGAGATCAAATGTATGTGTGTGTTTGAGTCTCTTTGTGTGTGTGTACATGCTGTCCCCAATCTGGCAACTGAGGTTATTTCCTTCCCTGTGTTGCCAGTTTTCCTGTTCTAATCCGAAACACAATTCTTCAACAACTGGCCATAGCGTACGCACTAACTCCTCTTTTATCCACAGACACGCTTAGACAAAAACTCATGAAAATCTCCATGTATTCAGTCCTCTGCGGAGCATTTGCTTCCAGCGCTGATAATGAGAGATGCTGCGCCAGCAACCGAGTAATAACAGAGACAAAAGAAAACAAGAAAAAGCCCTTCAATATTCCTGCATACTCTGAGAAGATCAGAAAGACTTCACAACCACACGCCGTATGATAATCAAACTCAACGATAAATGCAATAAATGAAGCAGACAGGCCGGGGATTTAATGAAACTGAATCCAAACAAAGGAGAATTTGTGTGCCTATCATTGTACATTTGTAAAATAAATACATTTCGGCTCAGCTCAATAATTGTGTATTAATTCAGTATAATTCAGTGTAATTATCTTGACTGAACTTCACAATTTCATTCAGTTAAAAGAACTTAACTGCACCACCAGCCCTTGTACCGCAAGCGCATTTTACACAAAATCTTTGTTTTGCATTAAGTTCTTACCTTGAGAAGAAAAGATTCAATGTCTGGTTTTGAGGTCCATCGTAGCCGGCGAGCTGCCCGTTACATTGCTCCTTCAAATCTTAAAACCTTCTATCTCACTTTCTCGCTTAATCTGATCCTTTTAAGACGGATGAAATGATGGGCTCTTCTTTTCTCACTTTTCTTTTACTTGTTTGTCTGTCTGTCGTTTCTCCAGATTGGATCTAGGAGTGAACAGGTGCAGAACTGACACCTGAAGAGAGAGAGAGAGAGAGAGAGTCAGGTTAGATGTTTATTCAGGTAATTAACTGTCTTTCCTTACACAAGACGATAAAATTATAATATAAAGCGTATCTGGATTCTCTGTTCCCTGTCCCTTTGTTTTACTATAAATTTAAATAGCAATAGTGTTCTATATACAAATAGAACAAAACTTTTAGGACCACCATTTCTGAAGGAAGGGGTTCACTGCTGTTTCGTACTCTTTATAAAGTCATCACTCTTGACACAACCACATTTCATTCACTCTGATTTGACAGAGATCGGATGCAAGAGGGTTGAAATACTATAGAAACGGCAAAAGTCTGATAGTTAATATTGGATGAACAGAGTATATATTATATTATATCTTTCTGAAAAAAAGATGCAAGAATCCCCCACGTCAGTGCATGCCAAGCTGTTGCTATGGTGACCATCGAGTCTAGCAACCAGCCTGAGCGGGGGCTACCACGTTTGATGTCTCCCACGTGCATGGAATTGTGGGTAAAGTGGCCACATTTCAATGTCAGTGAACCAATAACCGTGACTGGTAGATGCCAGAATGCCTTTTTTCAAACTAAAAAAAAAAGATGAGATTTCTTTAATATCTCGATTATAATGTCAATGAGATTAAACGGAGCGCAAATGGAAACGTTTGCTCATGTCTCCCGAGAAAAAGACCCAACAACAATGTCTCAAACATAAATTTGACAGAGAAACTCACGTGACATGTATAATGTATGTGATAACATTAATAATTCATCTCTCAGTGTGCAAAGATCAGTGTTCTTGTATCTGACAAAAAGTCCAGAACTCAGATGACGGTGATGCCGTGCATGTGAACTCCGGATGTGGCGTTCTGAAGGAGAAAAGATTTATCTCTCGGCATCGAGAAGCTGAGCTCGGAGGAGAGAATGAATCCTGCGCTGAGTGAAACCAGTCAGAACTTGTGTGAGATACAGGGAACAGTGAATGACTGATGGTTTTCATCACAGCCAGAATGTTTAGAGAAAGCGTCTGATGTCAAGTGTGGTAGCATGATACTGACGCTCTTTCTTGTAAGATACTAACTGACAATTTTTTTTTTTTTTTTTTAAGTAAAAATCTCTGAACAGTGATCATTCATTTTCTGAACCAAACTGAGTTGATAAAATATATGCCAATGGGGTAAGAAAAATAATCTTATTTTCCCTTCGAATTGTTTTTATTTTTCTTACCCCATTTGCAGATATTTTGTCTTGTTTTAAGCATAACATTTTTCCGAAAACAGGACATCTAATATCTTAAGTCACTTCGCTTTTCAAGTGAATGTAGCGTCATTTAACAATGTTTACATATTTGTCCTAGAAAACAAGACAAAAATACAAGTAAAACATTTAATTTGACCAATGTAAGATATAAAGTTAACAGCTACAATTGTTACATGTTTTGCTGTCGCAAATACAGATTATTAAGATACGCAAAAAGAGAACGAAAAAACCCAGAAAAAAATACCAGAGAGAAAAAAACACACACACAATCGAGCTGTTCTGTTCCACAAACACTATGATATTCTGGTTCCTACTGTGATGGCGGTGATCCCCACTTTCGTCTTGGGAATTATTTTGCCTGAACATGCCAAAGTCAATATGGTTCGTTCAAATCCTGTCTGTAGGAATAATATACATTTTGATGTTTGCTTAAACAAGCACTAATAATAAACAATACAGTGAAATAAAACAAACAGAACAATGATATTCAATTCAAAGAGGCCGTGCCAAACAAATAATACTACCAAACCAGGACCACACCTCATCTCCAGGTCTCTCAATAAACCACCTTTAGCCTCTCGAGACTTCCAACTGTCTTCAATGCAAACACAGAAAACACACAAAATACAGGTTTTAAATCTGTATCTGTGCTGTTTGTGTTATTAACAACAGACTCTGAAGTGTTGTCTAAGGGTTCATACTTAAAACATTCAACAAACCACCATTACAGCCGCGCTCCTGTACTCAACAATGCCTCTTTAAATCAAATTTCGGTCATGTGATGTCTTCTGGGCCGTGCGTAAAGGTGATTTAGGATGTGATTCATAAAAACACACCCATATAAATCTGTCATTAAGAAAGAATGCTCTGTGTTCAACGCTCCATGCGCAACATGTGTGACTTGCTTTCGGTTACCATCCAAATTTTTTTTGACTCATCCTTCAGTCTGCCAAAACCAAAATGGCTTTGTTTATTTATTTGCCTTTTTTTAGCTATCACGTACAATCTTAAAGAGAGAAGAGGAGTCTGGACTGTCGGTGCACAGGGAACTTGGCAAATTAATAAATAAATGAATTTATAAATTCTACAAATACAATCTTCACATTTTAGTTTTTCTTCTTACAAACAGTGGAAGCACAAACTATTGTATATGATAAATGACAGCAAGCCATAAATACTGGATAAAGTAACTATGGAGAACCAGAAGATTCACGTGAGTAATTTTACATGTAGAACCAGAATTCAATGACAGGACACTGCACAGAGATGTACAGTTTTCCCTGATGGGAGCGCTCGAAATATCACATCTAACCGTGTCAATTTCTGCCCCGAAGAAGCTAACGATGGACTGAATTCAGTGCCCTGATTTACTGTCACATAAACACGGGCAAAGTTTCAATTATTCATGCCAATAGCCTGATTTTTTACTTTCAATATCACGCATTACAGAACAAACACAAACAAAGCGCAACCCACAAAACTGCCAAGATAAGAGAAAAGCGGAACAAAAAGGTCTGTGCTCTACAGCTCAATGTTTACTCTTCACCTCAGCGTATTTTCTTTCCCTGGCGTGTTTCTCTCAGAGCGAGCATGTGTTTCCCGTCAGTGAAATAACAGGTTATAAAAGCATATCTCTGGAGCTCTGCTTGTGTTGATAGAACTGTGTTCTGATCATGCATCGTAGAGACGGAGGACGGCCGGACAGATGTGTTCATTAATGGATATTGTGTGTCAGACAAACGATCTTTGATGACACACAATCTTTGTGCGAGAGGACAGGCGGGATTTAGACGACACTTATATGATGCTTGATCATAAAAGAATAATAAAAGTCACAAAATGTCTGGTACAAAATGTTTAGGACAAGACCTTAGACCCCCTGAAATGGAATGTTAAAGTTCGTCTGTGGTTTTGTATTAATAAAATATTAATAAAATATCACATAATATATATATATATAAATATAAACATATAATGCAACACTTCCGTCTTTAAAGTGTTAATAAAAAACAAGTTAAATAAACATTCAAACATGCAAGGAAGAGTTGCAATATTTCACAAAAAGTGTCAAAATAGTGGTGTCTTGTGCCAAATGATTCTCTTGTCATGAGGACCAAATTATATTGTTTAGTAAAAATAATTGTGAATACAGAAGGTAGGTTTAAAATATTTGATGTCCGTACCCACCATTGAGGTCCCCGAGGTCCAGACCTCGGTAGTTTTGTTGTGAAAAACAGTTTTTAGTTCTGCAAATTTAGTCGAAAACGCCTAGATAACTGCTCTCAGATCTGATCTACCTCGGCTGTTTAACAGCGCTCTTAAATCTGAATGAAAAAACGCGAGGATTACTGTCCAATCAAATGAAAGAAGGCACGAGTTGCTATTGACAGAAGTCAAGCTTGAGTTCAGTTTCCACTGTGAAAGAGGGTGATGTAAGTAGCTAACTAATGTTTTATCATATAAATGTTGGCAGCCATTCATGACTTTCTACTTTTATTCAGAGCGCAGGGAGTTTGCGCTCTCGTTTTGAACAAATTCTCGTTCTTTAATTCTGTTTGTATATTATTTTAAGTTGACCTATTTTTAATAAAAACCTTCTATAGCTACACAAAACAGTTAAAGAACCATCAAAAATGGAAACCTCTTACCTTTATGTAATTTCAAACCCAAATTCATATGATCCTTTATGAAGGACAGGTTGTATTTCAATCTGGTAGTATTTGTATAAAAATAACAATTGACTGTGTGTTTACTTTCATTACTGATAAACATACAGAAATGGTTTAAGCCACTGTTATGTCATTTGCACTCCAAATGTTTTAAAAAGGAACATATCAAGAAAGTCTATTTTTTTTGTTTGACACAAATTCAGTTTTTGGACCTCTGTATTTCCAAAATCCTGCGTATGGCCCTGCTGACAGGTTTAGCAAAAGGTTCTTTTCAGACTCTGGATACATAACTTTATATTTTGAGGTTGATGCTCGGTTGTAATTGTAAATCAATAAAAAAGCTTCTCTGTGTTTGTTGAGGGGCGCCTTAAAAAAAAGCTCAGACTCAATACTGGTCAATACTGCACTCCGTCCATGAGTCCCAGCACACCCTGAACGTTATACTCACTTCCTCCGTCTCACTTTCCAGCGATTCCTCTTCCTTTCTCCGTCTTTCCTCCGCTCTTCCCCTCAGATGCGGGCTGGTCGTGTTCCACATAAACAGGGCGAGTGGAAGAAGGGACTGCATTGTGTCTGCTGCACCTGGGCCTGTGTGGACCGCACGGGGGATTTGGACTCTGGGTTCGGTCCAATCTCTGAGTCAGAGTGTCGCGGAACTAAAAGCCACCAGAAACTTTCTGATAAAACATCCCACGTCTGTTCTGAAAGCCAGGATGTCTTGTGAAAATAGAAAATTCTGCCAAGATTTACTCGCTAGTTTGCCAACCCGGTGTCATTTTCATTCTTCACAGGAACACAGAAGAGTTGACCTTTCAACTACAAACACGACAAATCTTTATCTTTTCTTTGGTGTTCCACAGAAGAAACTCATATGGATTTATAACGTGTAAACTTTAGAAGTGAATTATAACACAATTTCATTATTTTGTGAACTTTTCCTTTCACAGTCACAAAGTTTTGCGTTGCGGATGCACAGCCAGAGGTTCAGATCTCCGTTGGTACATTGGCTGCGCTCACGCTGCACTGCGGTGTGTACCGGGGTGAGCGAGGTAAAATACTGCGTCTCATTAATCACCTGCAGTCACTCCTGCAGAGTTTGTATTTTAGGTGAAGCTAAAAATAGATATCCTTGGCAAACGGTGAGAACACACACACCTTCGATTCATTTCGTTGCGTCTACAAACACGGAGGGACACGGACACAAGACATCCCCAAACATCCGAGGTCCGAAATTCACACTTATTAAACTCCAAATGTGAATACAATTTGCTTTCTTGAGTAAATTAACATATTAACCTTTGTAACATTACAATGGCATTATTTGCCTTGCTCTCTTTTTCTTTATCAAATGTGCACTTGGATCACAAAACCAGTCTTAAGGCGCACGGGAACATTTTTAGTAAATGACAGAAATATGTTGTATAGGTCAAAATTATCGATTTTTATTTTATGCCAAAAAATCATTAAGATATTAAGTAAAGATCATGTTAGGGAGCAATGATTTTAATGACATCATCAAGTTCGGTAAACGCTATTGGCTATATTAAAAAGGGGAGGATCTATGCAATGTGTCTCACCCTGAGTTTTTGTTTCAGTGATATTACGAAAGCGGTGCATTTAAGACACGTTGTCTGATCTTTAAACAATTAATTATACAAATGAATGAAAATGTTTAATTAAATATTGCACAATTTAATTTTAGGCAGATAATAAATATGGTGACTCAACGTTCGCAATACGTCCATTTTATGCAGTTGAGGAATGAATCTCGGATCGCGTACACACAGCAATCTTTCTTGAGGGAATCTCAAGGGTCGAGCCAATAAGATTAGAGCACTGGTGCGAAATCTCAACACTGCTAGAAATCCAGCCATGGAGATTATCACCCGTCTGTGCATTCATGAGCCGCACGTCGTGAATTTGTTTACCGAGTTTGTGAGTCTTCTGCATTATGTGTTTGTCACAAACCACAAAACAGGAAACCACAAAAAATAACCACACGACACAAACCTCTGGCTGCCGTCCGCACACCCTACCTCTTCCTTTTCCCTCTTTCTATCTTCCTTTATCAGTCAAGTCAGACGTGTTTGTCCAGGGCTTTTAAATCAGCAGCTACAAATACGGACAACCGCTGACCGGGTTTCTCCTGAACGCTCTAAGGAACTGATAAACGGAGCCAAAAAAATCTACTTTTGATAGGGAAATGCCTTCTGTTATCAAGAAAGAAAGATCTTTCCTCTATACACCTCAGATTTCGTTTTCAAACATCAAACCTGATGCTGAGGAATTCATGGTCAGTGGGATGTGCAAGAATAAGACGCTCAGTCAACCACAAACTGACTCACACGTGAATGCAAACTGGATGTTGTGGTCCGGCATTTGTTGATTGGTTGTTAGGGCGTTTGTGTGGTTGCTTACTGGAAATGAAAGTAAATAATAAAACTCAAACTCTGGTCTCAAAATATGGTCAGGATTCCTTTCAAAACGAAACTAATCCTTAAAGAATCTTTGACATTCGCATTTGGTGGTTCTTCGCCTCGGAGTCGAAATAGTGATGTGCATGGATAAATCAATTATAAAAATCACTGCAACACTGTGTAATAAAATTTGTATTATCATTTTCATTTGCACAGTGACTGTAACGCACAACTAGCCATGGATTATCCCTTCCTTAAAAAAAGCACACGAGTTGTCAATAATTTATTGAAAATAAATCATTTTGAAAGAACAACCCATTGGCATTAACGTGGCTCGAAAGCAGGTTTTTCACAAGAAGTCTAAAAATATATTGTACAGCAGTTAATATAACTAGAAAAATATATACTTAGTAATAGTGAATATAAAAGAAAGAATTATTAACAGGACAATGTAACGTTCCTGTAACTTAATTTAATAAATGTAACTGTAGTGATAATAAACATATATGATCATATAATGTTACACACTCTTCTGCAAGAGTCTCTCTGTATTAACACCAACGTTGCTTTGCACTTTTGTTATCATAAGAAGGATATGAGGAGAATATATCACAAATTCACGTCTCTTCTATTTCCCTCTCTCTTATGTATTTCTTTGAGAGCGAGACCTGATCTGCAGGCTTCACATTTCAGTTTGGTCTTGTTTGGACATGAATACAAAATTGTGAAGAATTGAACAAACACCAGAAACAAAGAAAACTGTGTCGTTCTTTAGAAGGAAAAACAAAAAGAGTAAAATAGATACTAAACAGAGAGAGGGAATAAAGGTCACTGGCCTATTCTCTTCTTCTTTATTCAATCATACATTTCAAAAACTAAAATTACATTTATTGCAATATTATACTATTACAATATAGCCTAATATTTTCAAATGACTTTACATAGTTTAAGATGGTCTGAGCTTGTCTACAGCAGTTCCCAAAGTTGGGTTCGCAAGGGCGGGGTCGCAAGATGATTCCAGAAATCTTTTTTTTTTTTAGAAATAGTTTATTTAATCTGTAAGTGTAACAAAATAATAGTTAAATAAAAAATAAAACCACGCAACTAAAGATCCATCAGCCTCACTCGATCGTGACCCCTGATGTGATTACATCATATAAACATTAGCAACCACATTAGGTTGGGTGCAGCAAGTCCATTTACAGGACTACGTTGAACAGTCCCATTTGCTCGCAGATTATTTTTCAGGCTTCAAGTTTAGGATATCTTTATTTGTCGAAATGAAACATTGGTAAATATATCAACCAGTGACAACGCAGGGAGGCCAGCGGAGGAGGGCGGAGAAGCATGAATAAGTTTGATTCGACCACCTGTAGTATAAGTTCATATATATATACTGTATAACAAATATAAAATAATATGTTAGACTGCGCTCCTTTGTGTTGTCGTCATGAGCGTGTCTGGATAGACCTAACAAGTGAATGTTTGTATACTTTAACCACCTCCAAGGATAGTGGGGTCCCGATTCTCGTCTCGAGTCACTGGCACTGTTATTTTGGGGGTCGCGGGCTGAAAAGTTTGAGTACCCCTGGTCTATAGTATTAAGATATAAGCATTCTTTGGAGATCAATTCTGAGACCGCTGAAGCAAACTAAGTCTCACGCAGAGGCAGACAGATGCTTATAGACAGAATATGTACAATGTAAGTGTGAAAAGTGTTTATGTGCACCGTTATTTGCCATAACAGCACATCATAAGCTGTACAGCAAGTTGCAGTTTATTTACATAAAGATCACACAAACATGGACTGTGTGATCCACAGTGACCACAAGAAAACACATCTCCAAGCGTTACAAGGAGAGTAAAAGCCTGTTCTCAAATCATCAGTCATTGTCGAAGTTGACTCATTGATCAAAAACGGAAGGAAAGGAGACTCATGCCATCACTTCCTGTATCTGAGCAAGCGTTTGTGGTCAAACAGAAGAACTTATAAAATTAGCTATGCTGAGAAAACAGTTTTCACACATGTAAACCACCAACCACATGCAAAGAAACTTGAGAGAAAGAAATTAATAAAAATAATAAAATGCCTTTGTGAAAATGTGTTTGTCTTCTTCCCAAATATCGGTTTCCTACAGAGTGTGTCATCAGGACAATAGCCATGCCGTACGCATAATCACATGCGAAAGACTCATGGAGACGGACCGGTTGCCGTGGCTACGTCTTGGTTCTGTGATGAGAACAGGAAGGGACACTGTAAGGTACATATTAAACTACAGTATTTAACCAAAATGTTTTGGTCTAACTACGTGTAAGGGCTAATATCCGTCGCTGGTTTACAATAAATGGGTAAACTAGTTTATATGGACACATATTTAAACAAATTCCAAATAATGTTGCACGGTCAATGTGAATAAAGGTGCTGGAAATAACCACAGTTTTGTTCTGGTTTTATCCCAAAAAAACTTTCCCGGCGCAGCTGCATGTGGTTAACTGCCAGGAATGAGAGGAGGGGAAGAGGAGAAGAGGCGAGAAGAGACATGAAGAGAAGCAACCTTCTTAAGCGCTGTGCCTTCCTTAATAACAGACAACACGGCCTTAAACCTCCTCTAATGTCTTCACAGAACAATTTGGTAACACTTTAGTATAGGGAGCAATTCTCACTATTAACTAGTTGCTTAATAGATGCCTATTTTTAGCATATTGGCTGTTTATTAGTACTTATAAAACACATATTCAACATAACAATATTATGCTGCCCTAATCCTACCTAATACCTCAACCTAAAAACTACCTTACTAACTATTAATAAGCAACAAATTAGAAGTTTGCTAAGGCAAAAGTCATGGTTAATGATTTATCAATACAGAGAATTGGACCTTTAAATAAAGTGTGACCAACAACTTATGTAAATTAAAACAATGCCATTATTTAGTCAACCTCATGTTGCTTTTGACCAATGATTCATTTTAGTCTGTTTTATTACATATGTTCTTTAAACATGTATTGTGGGAAACATGCAAAAGTATTGTGTGCATGCACACTTGCACCACATGTACAGTTATCAGCTTTATCAATCTCTCTCTCTCTCTCTCTCTCTCTCTGTCTCTCTCTATTTCTACACACCTCTCTATCACCCCCTCTCATCTCAGTGGGGGTCTATAACTGTTAAGTGGTAATCTCTTGCTTAGCTGGTTGGCATGGCGACCGGAAACAGACCTGTATACTCTACTGAACGGGTCTTGACCCATACGTGTTCACTTGCAGCATAGCAACGCAAATGGCAAAGCATAATTGCTGCCCTTTAACATCGCACATTCGCAAATTATAACAACACTTGAGTACTCCGAACCCCTACAGTGGTTGCGTTAAGTGAAAATTCTCCGTCATTGACCGATTTTTTATACCAGTGAAGGATGTTCTGAAGGCCAACCGTCATTTTGATTGACAATGAGTCCAGTTTGTGATTCAATCATTCCAATCATTTCCTTTCATCGGAACGTGATCAAGCGACCAGAGGCACCCCCAGTCCTGAACGCGATCGCGCAAGGGACATGTTTGCCATTTATTACTCACAAACGCCTCGTCCAATCAGGAAAACCCAGCCTGGATCAGCGGAGTCTCGCCGTGCGGAGCCAGGGGCATGCATGAACAGGGCATTAGAGTATAATGCCCCGCCACCGTCTAATTGTTTCGACAAAGTTTCAAAACGAACTGTATATTTATTTAGGAAATATTGAGATTTATTTCTTATTATTTTTTTTCTTATTATTTTTGAAAATATATTTTTCTGGTATATATGCGTGTATGTCTATGTGTTTTATAATAAATAAAAAATAAAAAATATGCACAGTAAACAGATATATATTATGCAATAACTAATTTTAATTCTGGATTAATTGTTTGACAGCCCTACAACTACCACATCTTACGAATCCCTGCATTAGCAAGCAACACAGACGTCAAGGTCCAAAAAACACCTCAGGTAATAAAACCAATATTTTGGACTGTTTTTGTAAACAAGACCCAGATTTCATTTTTAAAGCCCAAGAGATACGAGTTAAAGGCGCAGTTTGTAAAAATCCACCGCTAGAGGGCGCACATTCAAAACAGATACGGTCAAAAATAAGAACAATGGCTAGCTTGATGATGCTATGAAGTTGCGTGGAATAATGTCTTCAACTCCACCACTAATAATCAATCAGACGTGAATGAGAAATCACGTTTATGGCTGATTTAAATAAAAAAAGTTTTATAATGTTGCGTCTGATGCCGTGCTTGTATTCATTACAGTCAATAAAATGTATTTATTACCGTTTAGTCCGATGATATAAAAAGTGATTACTGCTTGTTCAGTCAATATATACATGACACTCATGCAAAATTAAGAAAAAGACATTCAAACAATAAGACCAACCTTGATCTATATAATATTCATACGTTTTCTGTCATTAAAGGAATCTAAACAGTTGCTCACCTGTCTAGTAAAATCATGCAAGATCAGCATCTCAATCCAGTAAAAATATCTTTGTTGACAGAACCAGCTGCAAACAGTAAAGAATAATTGTGCTCCATAACGACTGCGCAAAACAAGAGAGATGCTTGATAGACGCTACAAACTAATCTAACCGAGGGTAACGCCACAGACTGTGTTATTAGGGAGGTGCAAGGTTTGAAGAAGTGTAACGGCTCACAGATCATGTGAGGCACCTCAGCCAATCACATAACGGCCTCTATTCTCCTTTCCTACATTCAGCTGAAGGTTGAAGGCTTTCCATCTAGTGTCTTTGGTAACGTGGATATTATGCCATTGACAGGCAACTGCCAAACACGGCCCTTGTCACTGGTTAAAATGACTGAAAGTACTCATATAAACAAAATAGATAACACTGGCCTAGTGGTTTTTGGATATTTCACAGCAAAAAAGTAACAAACTGCATCTTTAAACCATTACACTATTAACATAACACTTTCGTTTGTTCATTCTTTACCCTGACTTCAAAATCTCAAACTGGATAAACGTTTTCCTCCAGCCGATGCTTGTTTTTGTTCTGTTCATATTTCCTTCATCCTGGAACTACACTTCCTCCATCAGATCCGGTCCGAAGTTTATCTGATGGTGTGTTCTGAAAGACGGCCGAAGTTGAAATCCAGCGGTGTGCAGTCAAGCAGCACCGCATGCAAATGCAAGCATTCAATCGAAACACGAGATAATTGCATTCTTCAACCGCTCGTCTGCATGTTTATTATACGCTTGATTTGACCGTGTTCCACATTTCCATTAACTTTAGTAAACCTTCAGAACCACTGCAGTGTACTACAGTACTAAAATGTCCCGAGCTGCCTGCGTGTGGTGTTTCGGGCGTGATGTGCTGGATTATTCCACGAAAGCAATTTACATGTGGGATCAAAACGGCCATTCGCTTCATCTTTATCTCAGAAAAGGTTTAGGCTTCTGTAAGTATATCACCGAGTGCTGATGCCAGTAAGCTTTGGTTAAGTAAGCTTAACACTAACATTATTGCACACACTGTATTTCTTGTGTAAATAATGAATAGAATTGAATACTACAAGAGAGTTAAATCCTTCCTCATTTATAAATTGATGTGGATGACACAATTCTTTTGTCCTATTTAGTCCCAATTATAATTTACATTATTTTTCCTTTTGTGCAACAGGCCACTCACAAATACTCACAAAAGCCTGTTAACACAAACATAAACTCCTGTTCTGCGCTCCAATTGTCTATCACACAACAGGTGAATGCAAAGAGAGACGCAATGTGGTCGAAACGCTGGAAATGAATCTTGATGTATCTTGAATTCACATATTAACACAATCAAAATAAATGTATTAGTATTTATAAAGACTGATAAAAACAAATAGGTATAATTCATTTCAGATTTCAGCATATTCTCTGAGCATGTCTCAGTCAAGTGTCCGCCTTTCTAAGACAAAAGTGGGGTTCAAAAATGGATTAGGCATTCATTTATGCAGGAGCGGGATTATGGAAATCCTGAGTCTGCTCTGACGACAGTCACGGGAAAACGCCAGAAACAATGAGGATTTTTGTTGCGTTGCACTGACAGAAGCAGCCAAAACAATAGGACTTACATTCCTGACATGGTCAACAAAGATTAGAGGAGATGCAGGCGGAAAACAAGAGATCTCATTTATCAGTCCAATCCCACTGAACCAGAAGCAATGCTGTAGATTATGACATCACGACCACCAATCAGCGGCTGATATAATACAATATAATATAACACGATATAGTGCAATTTATATTAAATTATACAACTATATAAACCTGCACAGTGTGTTGTGATATGTGATGTGACATATTATATGATAAGATTTATGATATGATATATGATATAATAGAATTGTACAGTGTACTGTTAATATGACAACAAATTGAATTAATGTAATGTACAAATGTGTTCTATTATTCTGAAATAACTCTGATGGAGGGTCAGCCTTTCTTATTGGAATAAAACAATTCATAGAGTGTGTGTTAGTGCGTGTGTATGTATGTGTGTGTGTACGCAAAGTAAAACCTGTTCCTCAGAAAAAGTGTAAACATAGGGCACTGTGGCATTTCCTATTCTGGAACAAACCCATTTCGATGTCAGAATAGGCCCTTTATGCCTTTTAACATAAACATCTTCTTGTGTAATTTAATCTGCCTGTTTCCATCCATCCATTAATTCATTTAATCACTTCTGATGTTTTTCTCTTCAGCTTATTAGATGTTTTAGTGAAACCCTTTCCTAATAGCACTGCAACCAACTAACAGCCAATTAAAATGCAGCAAATACTCCAGAAGCAGGTTTTTTCTTTCTTCTCTTCTCACATGTCAAAGGCTGGAACGCGCTGTTACCAGAGTTAGCAATTCTGTTCATATTGTGCATGTACTTGAACACAACACACAAATAACCCAAAGCTGTTGTGGACATGGTCTGGTCTAACAAACTATTGCTGTTTTAACCCACACATTCAAATAAAGTCGGTAACACTTCAGTATAGGGGAAAATTCTCAGTTTCTCATTATTAAAGGCATGATGGGTGATCCTGTCCAGAAAAAAATATTTGTCATGTTGGTTGGAAATCTCTTTCATCCTGATAGCAATCAAGAAGTACAGTGGTCAAATAATATTTGTATAATTATATATCGTCTGTGAAAGGCGTAGGACCAAAATACATTCGCCCAATCAAAACATTCTGGCCGAATGCTGTGACTGGTCATGTGTACAAATTCAGCCGACGTATTTTGCATACCACTGCGCACCCTGTTCACACCGACATCATACGTCATCAGCGCGCTCACGACCGCTTTGTCAATGTAGGGAGAATGGCGGACAATCATCAACAATCAACTTTTCTGCGGAACCGACAAGTAGCAAAGTTAGGGTGGGGTAAAGTAGGGTAAAGTTAGAACCTTTCCAAATCAACCACCCCACCGTTAACTACTGTTATTAACATGCCTATTATTGGCATATTGGCTGTTTATTAGTACTTATAATGCTCGTATTCTGCCTGACCATACTCTACATCCTTAATCCTGCCTAACCCCTTAACCTAATAACAACCTTACTAACTATTAATAAGTAACAAATTAAGAGTTTATTGGGGAAAGTCGTAGTTAATGGTTTGTTAATAGTGAGAATTACTGAAATGTGATAAAGTCAAAAGAACTTCAAGTGGTTTCACACTGGCATCTGTAATTCAATATAAGCCCTGCTATTAAAAATCTATTTAGTGCAACTGTAAAATTTGTTTTACTTAATACCTGCAAGTCATAACAAAACAGGGCCTCACAACTTCAGCTAAATGAACTAATAATGCGAAATCACGCTGAAAAACTGTTATCGTCCGTTGAGCTGAGAAGGAGGCGTCTTATCCTGAGTACTTGGCCTTTTGGCCATGCAACAGAAACAGACTCTGATGTAATGTGATTGTAAGCATTGACCCACCCGTTTTTGGACCACCCTCTCTTCCTGCTTCAAATTCCGGATGTAAACAAACACTGACACACAGCTGAGCTGTCTTTATGTTCGTGTATACATGAGCTCATGTTTTAGGAGAAGGAGCAAAACAACAGCTTCCGATGCATTGGGATGGGCGGCTGATCCACTGGCCTGTGCAGAGGTGACAGAAAGTCATTTCAAAAAGCTTCAAAAGGCCACGAGTTGAAAGTCAACAGAAATGCTGTAAATGATTCTAGTTGGAATATCAAGAGTCTGGGTGGAGATCTTGAACACTTCATAACCTCAGTTAGAGGATCATTGTCTGTCTTTAGGGTTCAATGAACTGTGTTCAATAAACGTTCGGTTTCACTCTATATCATTGATTGGCAAACAGCCACTCGAATTTCAAGTGTCACCAATGTATTGATGAAATGATCATTATTTCACCTTAGCCAATGAAAAGGCTACAAATGAGAATGGCAATACCAGAAGGTGCAAGATTCGAATGGTTAGCATAACCAGCAAGTCCGTGTAGTTCTTTAGAAAGTAGATTTACACCGGTGAGGGACCAAAGTGTTAATTTATCTCTGCTTGGATCAGCCAGCATTAGGTCTATTGGACCTGTAATGAATTATAATGCAAATCAGGGTCAAAAGTCAATTGTGCCTGATTTGATTTTTTTGCCAATGACTGCCAACAAGTGCACGGACAGCAGAAACAGAAGAGGACACTCATCACTGGGTCAACATTTGTGCTGATGGGGTGTTAAAGAGATGAAAATTAGATCGGAATTAATCTAAGACTACGACAGTTTAACCTTGTTTTCAACAACCAGTTCTAAAATCAATCATGAAAATAAAATCAATGCTTAAATAATTATAATAATATATATTTGACTCCAAATATATCTGTGTCACACTGTGCAGCAAACACTCAAATAAGTGCAAAATAAGTACAAATAATGTGACATTATAGTCAGAGTCTACTAAACTAACAATCACACTTCGGAAACATCCTGTATGAAATGCTTCGGGAGGGTAAAATGGCACTAAATGGATCAATGATCTTCATCTTGGGCCGCTGGTCTGCTTCGAAATGAAATCAATCTGAAAGGTTTTTAACATCTCTAAAAGCCGTCTGCTCAATCAGAGAGGAAGAACCGAGATGTTTTCAAACCACAGATTTACTATGAATCTTTCCTTCTATGACAAGGGCGAATTGAATTATAATGGCTTTAATTTTGCATGCCAGTTCAGTTGCAGAGTGTTTATTCAAGAGCAGATCAATACCTGTGAAGAAAGAAGTGACTGGGTTCAACCCAATGTGTCTAGAGCATTATAGATGGCTGCCTATAAAAACAAGCCTAAATGGTACCAGAGACAACAAGACAGAACAATCATCAACAAAAACAATCTACAGTTTTATCATGTCGATGTATTAATTGTGAATGAGATTTTAAACTAACATTGATAGGAGATCTATAAATAGCAAATTCTGTCAGGTCAAGCCATTGTATGATAAAAATATGATTCCCTTATGCTATGAAAACCGATCAAGTTTTAGATAGGGATGAACCGATGTGTAAATTTTGGCCGATATCGATTTCCGATACTTCTTGAACATTGGAAGCCGATAACCGATATATTGTCCGATATACTGTACCTAAATATTAATTTAACATTTTCTGTGACTGGGACTTTTTCTCCCTGAAAATCATGTACCAATCCTACTTTACACTAATTCAAGATTAATTAACTTTTTATCTTTTCTCGCATGTTTATTAAATAAACAAATAAAGATGTTCTCCCAGAGTATCCCAGAAAGGTGTTGTCAATAGCCACAATTCTAACAGGTCTCAAGAGAAAGCATTCAGACAGCAGTCGTCTTCAAACAATATGCTTTTGATTCTATAATTTTCACATTTACACATATCTACTTACTACATCAACAATGTTTTGCTAGTAGCAGTGTGTATGATCACGTCAGAAAAACAGTACTGTACTTTAACCAGAAGAAATTATATACAATTTATCGGCTAAAATATATCGCCCAAAATTGTATTATCGATACCGATAACATTTAAAATAACCATTTATCTGGCCTATACAAATATGGCCGATAATTTATTGTGTATCCCTAGTTTAAGACAAGTTTCTTTTCAGATTTGTCTCCTCCTGGGAATTACAATTTAGGGAGATTTAAGCAATAGCCTCCATTTATTCTGCGCTCAATCTCATTTCTATCTTCATGAAACGATTTGTGATTTTACTTTCTCTGTGGGGAGTGCTGGCTGACTTCAGCACTGAGACGCGCTGTGCTGAACCCACGCAAATAAAACCCACTATTACCATTCTTCTTCATCTGGTGGGAATCAAATCTGGCAGCCGCACCTCTGGGTTCCAACTATTCATCTCTATTTGTGGGAAACCGGATTGGTCTGAAATGAACAGCAACATCCACTTCAATCAGCTCAACGCTGTGCTGAGGAACAATAAGCAACAACTCCACTTGTGTGGCCTCATTTAGTAGGGCTGAAATTACACCTCAAACTGTTGTTAAAGTAATGACGGTATTTCAGGAGGCCTGAAGGAGACACACCCCGTGGGTTTTCTTAACAATCTCAGATGCGGAAATGACATCTTACTAGTGTCAAATGTAACAACAATTCAACAGAAATGACCTTGGGTATAAAAAAAGAAATGAAAACACATTGACTTCAAAAACACATCTGGAAGAGTGTTTCATAAGAGTGTAGGTGGACCCCGCTGACCATCATCTTGTTGACGTCAGGAATGCATGATTTAACCCTTATTGGTGGTTCTTGAAGTTGAAATTAAGAGACCATTCCAAATTTTGAAATAATTTGCATGTCTATTGTGTAAAATTCAGTGTAGCGTCTGTAGAATTTCAACAAAATCAAACCTCAGGAGTGACAAAGCCATCCAGCAGCAATGTGAAAGACTGACTGCATCACAAGACACATGAAAACTGTGATACAATTACAGAAATTTTCCTAAATGAATGCAGAAATATGACTGTTGTATTGCTTAAAAGTTCATTTGAACTTGTTTTCTTTGCAGTATTTGAGGTGGGAAAAAATACACAGCATATTTTCTTTTATTTTGACCCGTTTCACCAGTTTTCATTTTCTATAATAAATGCAAATAGAAACAATATTTTTATTAGAAATTTGGAAGAAATATTGTTTGAAGTTTACATAAAAAAAGAAAATAAAAAATGTTCGTTAACACATACCTTTAAATAGTAAATAAAAAAACACTTTGAAATTGTTTGAAAATGGTGTTTCGCAGCTGTTTTTGTCAACTATTCATGTACGCCTTCGTTGCTACCTTGGAATTATTACTTTATAAAGATAAAAAAATTAACATATAACCATTAGCAACCCGAGGGTCATAGGTTCGATTCTCAGGGAGCACATGTTTTGATGTACTTAACTATAGTATACTTTGAAACGCATTAGAAGTTCCTTTGGATAGTCGTCTCCCGAATGCATAATTGTAAATGGTCGACATCTTATCAGCAAGTGGTCACGTTCAGATTAAAAAACAACAACATCTGTAACTCCTATAGAAACCAGTACACAGGGATAAATCCTCACCGAAAAATCTCATGTCATTATAATTATCATACAGAGGGAGGGATCATGTTTACTGTACCAGAGTTTATGTTAAGATCTTTTTAGAGATATTGGAAAAAGCAAAGGAAGGATTGTGTTACCACGAAAAGATAAAGCCTAATGTTTAACTAGTTTCACTTACACAAATAAAACATTTTTCAGAAGTTATATGTGCATTTCTTAAGATCATATATTCCATGAATTAAAACCACAATAATAACCCAAATATTCTGCAGGACATCTGCAACATCTAAATTAATCATCGCACACCAACATAAAAAAGCCATTTCAGAACTCAACACTTTGCTATGGAGTCTAAAAACATTATGATAATGAACAACATTCTAAAGACAAACAACTTCAGGGAAGATACTGCATTGCTAATATCAAGAAACCATTTAAATGAGTTTAATGCAAGATAACATATGGTCATAAAAAGGCAAAGAAAAACTTCTGCCTGGGCCGATTTGACTATGCATTTCCAATTAAAAGAATAAATCGAATGAAAACAAATGTGAACTTAACTTAATCAGTTGTGTATGGAATGGTTTAATATTGTTCAGCCTTCAGGTCAGTAAAGAGATTCTGGGCTCTTAGCGGTTCTGACAGGCACAAACACTGAAAGATTTGTCCTTTGAACTGTGAATTATTAGACTGGATGTGAACACGTTCAAGTGTAACACATCACATTAAAACTGCCCCCGGGCAGCTGGAAGTATTAGAAATACATGGCATGTCTCTCTCAATCTCTTGACTGAACAAACTCAGTACATCCAGTCAAGGGCAAGGCAAACACTTGTTTTCTCCAAGATTTTGCCCAGCGTTTTTCTCAATGCTTTACAACACAACCTCTTTGTATGGCTCTGAAGGCTACAGTACAGTCCTTCTGAAGCTCAGTGTTCGTGTGATAACCGTCTCAATTGTACAAACCCGCTGGGTCTGAGAGCAAAAAAGCAAGAGTTTCATCGTTTCAGAGCCGTAAGGCTGAGATTTCCATGCATTAGAGATAGGTTTCGAGTCTGAGCATGCTGTCAACTGTACTTTTACAAAAACACCTTAACTGATCTGAAAAAAGACATAGAAAGCCTATTTAGTTGCAGATGTTCTAAAACAGAAAGTTCACCATAAAATAAAAATCCTGTTATCATTTACTCACCCTCGAGTTGTTCCACGTCTCTATAAATGTCTTTGTTCTGATGAACACAGAGAAGATATTTGGAAGAATACCACAGTAGAACAAAATACAATGGTTGTCAAAAACGCCCCAGAACTGTTTGCTTTCCTATATATTCTTTAAATATCTTCTTTTATGTTCAACTGAACGAAGACATTTATACTAGGGATGAGTCACGAATTTCGAATATTCGAATAGTTTATTTAATTATCGAATTTCGAATAGTGTGTGCGATCTTAAAAAACTTGCCGTGTTTTCACGTGTAACGCGTTTCTGTAACCAAAGGGTGGCTCTGCCAATAACGACGCACCTTAACCCTAAAGGCTGTCAATCAAGAGAGGAAAACATTTTCCCACAAGAATTGGTGACGAAGTTACGCACACTGTAGAGCCGCGTGACATAACGGAAACGATAAATTGATATCAAAAATGTGTTCTGTGTGGGGTCCTTTAATAAAATGAATAAGAATAAAGTGCAGTGCAAACTCTGCAATGTAAAGCTGGTTTATCATGGATCAACAACAACGACGCACACTCATCTGAGGGTGAAACACCCAGCAGGTCCATCCACAGGTCAGCAGTCAGGTGCTAGTTTATGGTCAGAACATTTGGATGCCAGACGGGCGGAGCAAATAACGGCTTTAAATACTAAGATGATCACTAATGATATGATTCAGATCGGCTTTGTCGGAGGAGAGGGTTTTAAAAATCTTATGGAGTTTGTTCAGCCCGAGTTTACTGTTCGTCTAAACCATCACTGCCAGACTGGAGAAACTTTATCATGACAATAGAAACTGAAGCCTTTAGAGCTGTTTATTCATGAAGTCGTTCCGGACTGTTAATAAATGACGTCACTCGGTTAATATGTTTTAACGCGTGTTAAGTCTGGTCTAAAATCTTTATGGCTTTAATATATTGTCCTGATTAATCAAACAGTTTTTTAGATGGTATAAATGTGCATGCTCATATTTTACAAGGAAATGTTCTAGCATTATGAGCGGTTGATGCTGATCGACGTACTGTTAATAAGTCCCGTCATTCGGTTTTTAATATATTAATGTTTCAGCGCGTTATCTTAATGTATGGCTTGATGTAAGATTGCCTATTCCATAATACATAAAGCAGTGTGACGTCATACTGATTTGAAGCGTAAATGTTCTCTCTCTCTCCGTTAGTGTGTGCTGGGAGGGTTGCGAATTTCGAATCATTTTCGAATAGTTCTCATCGATCTTCGAATATTATTTTTGCTTTAAATGCCCATCCCTAATTTATACAGCAATATTTCGTACTATGCTAGCTGTGGTCAAGAACTGTTAACGGTTACAAGCATTGTTCCAAATATCTATCTTTGTGTTCATCAGACATTTATACAGATTTGTAACAAATTGAGGGCGAGTACATGATGACATCATTTTCATTTTTGGGTGAACTGTATTTTTTATTTGGAGAACTTGGAGACTATTGCAGTGGTTTCTACATTAGTTAATAGCTAAAAACTTATGAATGATTTATGTAAACAAATTCATTTTTTAAGTCCGGCAATGATGAAACTGCTGAGTTTCGAGTGGGAGTTGGAGAGTGGATGATTTCTCTCACAGTATCAAAACACATGCGAATAAAATCCGAATTTACCAACAGCGGAAACTGAAAAAGACACGCGATTATTTCTGGTGGATTTTAAAGAGGCTAGAGGAAAACATGTGAAGAATAAATGTATTCATTCGCAGTTCTAACAGACACTAACTGTCACACACACTTGGTATGTAACAGTGTGTGTGTGTGTGTGTACAGACAGGTGGGTGTGAACTGTAAGAGTAAGAGCCATTACATCATTGATTCAGAGAGAAATTTGTAACATTTACTTTGAGTTCCGCTACATTTAAAAACAACAGGAGAGAAGATGTCATAGTGTGCTCCACCCAAAAACATCACACACAACTGGGGCACACATGTATAGGTATTTTTTGCTGTACAACACAAAGATACACACACAAATATAGTGGATGCTTCTTCAGGAGAGGTGAGGTCATCCAGATATCACATTTCAAAGAACTAGCCTGCATCTTTCAGTCTGTCTGTCTGTTTCTCTCTCTCTGGAGAGAGGTTGGGATGGCTGCACAGATCCTCACAGAGAAATCTGTCTGTTCGCAAAAACCTGTTACATTTATGACCCAAGACCGAGACACGTGAAGCAGGGCTGCAAGACTGTAGAAATGTCTGTTAAACTAAAGTAGTAAAATAAGAAGACACATTTCATCTGTATGACTACAAAATCTCGGTCATGACCCACCTCCTCCCCGAAGATTCAGGTCAATAATAAAAACCACATGACTGATATTGAATTCAGTTCAGGTTGTGCTGAAAGTCAAAAGCGCTCAAATCAACTCAAAGTAATCAAGTCAGAGAAAGCAGAAGAGTGCAGAAATGTGCTGGGAAATGCATACTGTCTGCTCTTTATATTTCTGGGCAGCGGGTAATAATAATATGCCATTATCAGCTCTTCCTCCATCAGCACAAATTCAATCCAGAGCTCCTTCCTGTCCACTCACTTCACTAGCAGACGCAACCTGGGAGAATCGTTAACATCACTTCCTGTCCCATTTCAGAAACAATGCGGCCATAAAAAGAAAACCACAAAAAAGTAACGTTTTAAAAAGAAAACCACAAAAAAGTAACGTTTTAAAAAGAAAACCACAAAAAATTGTAAATTGTCTCTTCTAGACAGCTATGAGATTCACTGGAGAGCAGACGCCAAACTTCAAATACCTCATGCTTCTTAGATGTTTCTCCCGGGAAACAGACCCCAGTTATCTCATGTGCGGTTTCTTTAGAGATCGATACAGATCTTAATGTTTTTGCCGCTAAACATCAAAAATATTTCAATCCAACCGTGACTTGATACATCAATAAAACAACTTAGACCTCCACTAGACCTCCAGAGGTGTAGAAGAACAACCTTTGAACAGCGTGTTCCTACAGGACTGACCTTTCAAGGATCTCTGTGTGATTTTTTTCTTTCTGTAAATATTGAGAACAAACATTTGAAATGAAATTGAAACTTCAATGAGCAAACCCAATGTTGCACAATATACAGAAAAACGCAATGTAAGATGTTACTTCCTTAACACTGCAATGCGATACAAATGTTTTTTTTTGTTGCAAAAAAAAACTTGTTTAAAATGTATTGTATTAAAATATATAAATAACTAATTAACATATTTCACATTCTTTCTGACTATGAAAACATTACTTCAGGACTTCAACAAGTTCTGAACACTACAACACAAATCCCTGCTAAAAATTCACTGGTCTCTTTGCTATCTGCATCTACCTAAAACTTTGACTACATGTACCTATTTGAAGAATTAAAATCATTCTGTTATCGCAAACCAAAATATTTCAGTCCTTCTGTTTTCTAGGATCTTCCGCATGCCATCTCAGCCAATCACAGAACCTTCTCACAGACTCACAACAGTCCAAAACAAAACAATCTATGTAGCTTTCGTAAGATTCACCTAATCACCACTAACCGTTAAAACCACGTCTGATTCCACAGCTCAGATATTTCAGGAATTCTTGCGTGTCCTCTGCTTCACCGTTGCTTCTGCGGATGTGCGCTTCTCATCTCCAGACGTGTCGAGGCAGGCTCAGAGAGCGAGGGGAGCGCAGGGAAAGCTCATGCAGGCGGCAGGTACAGCTCTGAGGATGTGTTTGTACAGCTGAGATTGAGAGCCCATCATGCAACCACGTGCTACGTGCACCTCAAGACCGTTCACCAAATGCTGCCACACCCTGTCAAACACGCAGCCCTGAATCCCACGCAGCGGATGGGCAACAGATGTGTAGCAAGAGAATCTTTACCCTGCACTCTTCATCCTAACTGTAATGCCAATGTGAATATAGTAAATAAATGATAACTAGTAGTTGTGCTTTTAGGACAAACATTTTGAAACTATTTCTTGGGGTCATAAATAAAACCTCTGGACAACAGTTTGACACATTAAAATTCGACTTAAAGACCAGAATATCATAAAGATTTATGAAAATAAAATACAGCCTAATGTTTTCTACACCATAAAGTATTGTTTGTCAAGAGTGGATTTCCAATGATATGGCAAAAATTTGAGTCAACTGTTAACACGATCGATATAGCCAGCAGCATAAGAAATTTGCTACTTGTGACTACTTGCAAGAGATGAATGGATTACAGCTGAACATGATCCAATTTAACATAAAAGACTCAACCGTTCAGTATCACTAACAAATCAACATATACAACAACATTATAGAGGCAAAACCACAACTAATTATATACGTTAATTCCTTAACAACTATTTAAACATCTCCGTGAGTCCCAATTACAAAGGCATACCACACAATATTTACAATAACTCTCCAAAAAGACAACATGACAGCTCATAATGGACATTTTTAAGTAGGATATGAATCCAAATGGTGTTTGATAAGAGAAAAACAGAGTAAAGAGAGCGAGAACCCATTTCTGCTTTTCCCGACAGGACGTTTCCCGTCTGCCTGTCTCTACTTTCCTGCGTTTGAACATAAAAGAATAGGAGAGCTGGAGTAAAGCTCAAATGAATTCATGCTTGAACAACGTTCAAGTTCTCTCCAGTGCTTTACACCAAGTGTATAGCAAATCAGCTCCCTGTTGCTTTAAAGACCGGGTCTCATGCCATGTCATGCATTCTGACATCCTTACACTGTCAAACGTGCTGACTTCTCATGCTCATGGACGTATTACGTAGTATTTCGGTAATTGATACACTCCCTCAGCACTCCAACTTGTTTCGGAAAGTTTTTTATAATTCTTGATCCCTGTAACAACATGAACTTCACACGGTAAGTCAAACTAAGTCATACGTCTGTGTTTTGTTGGCAATCGGCGTGTCCGTGCATAATGTACAAAACAGAAAAGGGATTAATGTGATGATGTGTTGCTTTCTCGTGCTTTAGTCCCATCCCACTCTCCCCACTAGTCCCACATCTAACAGCTTGTGTGTTTCCCAGAAATGTATCTTTTATAAATTTGCCCAACTCAATACTCTTTGAAGATATGACGTATGCAATACTACTGTATAGGCACTCAAGATTAATATGAGATTGACAGAGACTGCGTGTGATACGCCGTCTTTAATTCTTTATGAAGAATGATTCTCTCCATCTCAACTTGTCTGCTGTTTAACATCTGCTCGAGCATCTGTACAACTTCAGCTTTTTCAATACAGTATTGTTGGGTCTTTTATTAAGGTATATGTGATGTTACTTGTAAGTTGCTTTGGATAAAAGTGTCCGCCATCCTGTGATGTCAACAATTAAAGAGAATAACATTTTAGCAGACTTTAGAAACGTATGCACTGGATCCGACATTGAATAGTCATTTACATAAGGCCAAGAGGTCATTTGTGTGTATTTACTTTTTAAACCTTGTGTTAGAGAAGAGAACATCTTTCCTGTTTAATTATCTGAGCGGCTTAATTTTCTAACATGTAGAAACAAACAAGCTTTGCTCTCACTAATGAGCAACTTTCTTCCTCATCGTTTTGCTGCGCACATTTTCTACAAAGCGCCAGACCTCTTCTGACCCTGACGGATCTGACAAGCTCACGATACATCATCTGTTTCATCTGCTACTCTGCAACGTCTTTGGACCAATTAGTCCGAGCTTCCATCTATTACCTCCACATAAATCCAAAAAAGCTTCAAAGAGAAAGTGTCAAACGCAGTAACACCAATGAAAACACACAACATGGCAGGAGTACGTAATAGTGAAGATGGAATAATGCTAATGCACCCCATCTCCATACACAACAAAACCATTCAATTTTGCTCTACCCAACAACACAAGACTTTGAATGCAAACTCACAAAGTTATTTTATGGATATAAAAGACATTACTGCATCTCTTTAAATCCAAGATTAAATACAAGTTAAACTCTACAAACACTGTGACATGCAATGGATTCAAACCAAAGATCATTTTGACTGTTCTCTGTCCCTTCTCTGCAAAAGCAAAAAGACAACTAGTCCGTATCTGTTGACACACGCAATTTCTCTTCTGTATGTAAGCGTACAAAAACCACAGGCAGACAGAATGTGTCTTCCTTCGCAAGATTTTTAAATAAGAGAAGCGTTCTGGTGTCTTCGAATAAATACATTTCTCTAAATTACTCAACATCTGGTGTATTAAAGTCACTTTCAGAAAAATGCTTCAGAAAAACACATTACTGGTGTGCATACTGAAACAAAACAATGGCACTAATATATTTTAGGATACGTCAGAAAAAGTTATTTGCAGTTAAGACGGCTCAACCATTCATTTTAGACTAGGACTAGCCTTAAGCCTGTCTGTGGAACCGGGCCTATAAAAATTGTTATTAAAAACGTGCACATCTACAATGCTATAGTGTGGGACACTACAGAGCACAACTACAACACTTCCAACCCTACAGGCTTTATTACTCGGACTCTTGCTGTGGTTCTGGTTCTAGTTGGGTCTCTAGCTGTGGTCCTGGTTCTTTATTCCCAAACCCCTCTGATTCTGCTTTAAAAGACACCCACGCTCGCTCCCGGGGACCCGCATACATGACATTCCTCTCCTCCGCGTTCGCAGATCTGCAGGGATGAAGCCGAACGGTGATGCCCTACATCACCCTGAACCCATCTCCTCGCTCCACTAACCCACATTACAGTTACTCCGCATGCGACACGGTCAATCCTCCATACGTTTATTATAAGCAGCACGTGGTAAATATATAAGAACGAGTAAAAACGATTACGAAGTCGCGATCATGTTTAAGAATACACGGTTGTATCTCGCACACTGGCTCGCGCATATTTACGCCCCTCCGGCGTACTATCAACAACACATTCCTACACATGTGCTGGTTATAGTTTCGGTGTTTAAAACCCAAGAGATTTAGTTGAAATGAGTTGATAAATTCCTTACCGTAAACACAAACGCGTGTTTTCCAGGCGTACGGAGGTTTATTATCCAGTAACGTGACTGTAGCGGCCGGGCGCGAGCGAATAGCTGCTGTCTGAGGAGGGAAGAGCTGCGGATTGACTCTTTCAGCGGCTCGCCCGGTTCTCCGGGGCTCTCCTTGGGCTGGGAGCCGCCTGGCGATCATTTCTGAAATTATTCGAAAGACTGTAGGCGAGCAGCGTGAAAATCCAACATTCCTTGCCCGTACCTGTGTTGACGAGACTTGAAGTTTGTTCCTCTACGGGGCGCTTAGTGGCCCAAAAGCAGATTCGACCGTTAGGTTGCCTCAAACGTAGAGACGTTTTGTGACTATCTTAACATATGTATGAACCACGATGTATTATCGTTTACATTTATTATTTCACAGGAACAGTAGTTAATATAAATAAAAACGATAAAGTTTTTAAAAACTATCCAAAAAAGTATATATAAATCTGTAGCGGCTAATCACAGACACAAATGTGATTGGTGCATCCTAAAAGCGCTGAGAAAAGTAACACGTATTACGTGATCATGTTTGCCTTTGCGTTGTTTTCAACTGTGTACTGCACGTTATTTACACTTCAATAATAACACTGAGGAATCTTAATAAACAAATAATAGAGCAGTAAATAGTTAAAATAGGACGATTACTATTTTGACCCACAACGCGTCGATTCAAGACAGCTTCCGGGCCACTGAGCACCGCCCATTTTGAGAACACGTTGTTCGTGCACGTTGCATTTCTACTCTCTTATTTCTGTCAGTTAAGAACATCTGCTCGGCACAGCGGTTTGTTTGTAAAATGCGCCTTAACGTAATTAAAGTATCATCTGAAGACAATTGCAGAACAACAAACACAGCAGGAAAATACAAAACATAAGACAAATAACGTTATTTAAATGAAATAAAAATCTAATACATATTAAAGACAAGCGCCATCTGTTGTTCAAAACTATATTGACAGTTCATTTAGTAATTTCAATGTTGGCTAAAGTTGTTTGATATGTTTCACAGTACCTTATATTACCTTGTTTAATGTTTGATGGGATCTATCATTGTGACAACTGTTTATAATAACATTCCCCATAGGTGTGTGTGTGTACGTCATGTCCCCGGTAAAATGCTATCACTACAGAATGGACTTTGCACTTCTTGTCAGTGAGAATGTAAATGTAAATGAAGCATTTAGGTTATATATAGTAACATTTGCTTAAAATTAAAACATGTTTTCTGACATATGTTCCTGACAGAACCTGACAAGCCTCAAATTATAATATAAGATCAAGTTGGGCCCCCACACATTCCCACTTGTCCCTCCAAGAGAACTGCCCTTGTTTTCGGCCGATCAAACCCGTGTCTCTTTATGGTTTTTTAATCTCCAATGTAAACACCATGACAACACAAACAGCTCTCCCTGACTGCCATCGTGATTGCTTTATCGCTTTATTGCCCTCCTGGATGATGAATCTCACCATGAGCTCATCTGAGTTCAGCTCTTCCCACCCATGACCAAACCTTTTCCGTTACAGGGAAACACCTGATACTGGTTTCAGATCAGTAACAAAGTACAGCTTATATCAGCAGTGTTTATTACCCCACTCCCTCAACCCCAGACCCCCTCTCGAGCGCTCTTTTCCCAGCCTCAAGCAGGAATCAAATGATCTTTTTCCGTGTGCCAACCGAAAAACATTTTCAGTGGGAAATATATTGGAAAGCGTCCGAGCCAAGGACCTCAAAAACACCCGGTGACATCGAAAAATGCCAGCCGTTCAGAAATTAGTGCATTTCTTGTCAAGCGCGTTTTTCAGCGCAGCTGGTGTGGCTCTACTGGGCTATGGGATGTCTACAGACTGGGCCAAATCCACCATGGACTGCTCTCCAACTACTTCGGATAATTTCAATGGTTCATCAGCACTTGAAATTGGACTTTTCAATGGCACTGAGTTAAAAATCTCCTGCCCCAGGTTTGATACGCTTGGAATACGTGTTGAAGGTGAGCCGGTTATTTGAATTTAAAAGAGGTTTTGTGTGACAGTGTACAAATGAAAACATAAGGTATTTCTGTCTCTTTTTTTCTTTCTGGTTGTCAAACCTTTGTGAAACTAGTGAAATGTCCATAGAATATGTGATGTACTGCGTTTGTGTGAAAAGTAGGGGAGCTGACTTCATAAAAACGTCAAATGACTTAACAATAAATATATAATTGGATATAATAAATGAATCCTAAAGTGAATGCAGTTTTTGGGGAAATGTTTATTAAATGTTCAGTATGTTTTTAAAGCAATGACATAACAACAAAAATAACAAAATTTTAGAGAGACCCCTAAAGGCATCCGAAAGGTCTGGAGGTGTTTTGCTCTCACCGAATATATTACATTAATATAAATAGACCCATGAAAAATAATAAATAAACACCAAACACCAAGAGTTAAAAACTCACTAAAGTAATCTTTGGACTTTTTAAGGCTTGGCCTGAAAATGACATCACAGGTTATGTTGCTTAAATGTATTACATGTCATGTCGTTTTATTATAAAATCCACGTTGTACTGTAAATGTTATTTTTGCCAATACTGTATCAGCACAGGATGTTCTTCTCTTTTTCTGTTTGATTTTCAGTGTTTAAGCGTCTGGCAAAAATGGGTGGTGCTTCGATCGCACTGCATGGTCTAGTGGTAGGGCTGTTGGCTTTTGCTATTTTGGGGTCTGCAGTCAGTATTCTGGTCGCACTCTACAACAGCTTCAGTAATCCATATGAGACATATATGGGACCAATAGGGCTGTACACATGCAGTGGATTCAGTGGTGAGGTTATATTGAGTTTACTGTATTTTCTGCATAAACTGGAGTAAAATCCCTTCTGTTTTACAATGTATAACAATTTCAAAGAAAATCTTCAATTAAAATCAAATTTTAAGTTACATGAAATATTTATTAAAATAAATAAATAAATACTATTGATTATTCAGCCTGGAAGGTACCATTAAGACACACCAATCTCTTTTTCCAGGGAACCCTAGTCAAAACAATGCAAAAATATATCAAATAAATGCACAAAGAAGTTCTCAGTCAATGTCACAAATTTGCAGATGTTCGATTTATGATGTGTAAATTGTCACATTTTGACAATTTCAATTTGTTTTTAATACATTTCCAAATCCTGGTTATTTCCAGATTTAATTAAGAAATGGGGCCTCTGACTTTTGAACCTCATATGACAGATTCATTCAACTAAATTGTGTTCACTCTCTTTCTTCTCTCATCCAGCATGCGCGGCATCCCTGGCACTGATTCTGTATGTCTTGAACGTCTTTGCGGTTCAGATGTTTCAACAGTTGGTGTTAGCCGACAATGATCAAGTAAAGTTGAAGCATGAAAAGCCAGTACTTCAGGTTGGGTTCTATCTTCTGATACCGTACATCGCAACTAAACTGCTCTCAATCCTGATTGTCTATCTTTACGCACACGCTGCGTTCACACGACGCCAACAGCAGGAGAAACCCACAGAAGATGCGCCCAAAGACATCATGCTGTTCTAAATTAATAACATTCCTGATGTATTTCACTCATTTTGCCCTTCACTTTAAAATAGCCACATTACCTTTGTTTGCTATGACAAATAATTCATTTATTGATTTATTTATATGTATGATGTAGCCTATATACATTGACCCCAAAAAGTACTTGAAAAGATGTGTAATTAAGTTTGATAGAAAAGTATCAAATCAAGTATGCCCTGAGATGCTTTGTTTGAAAAGTTTGTGATAAATATATCAATATACTTATATCTATCTAGAAAGGTTTGTTTTATTGTAGGCCTACAGCATAAAGCAAAACAGCATTCAATATTATATTTCATAAATGCCATTTGTCTTTTGCTTTTCTACTTAGAAGACAAAAAATTGTTTGTAATGTTATAATGATTATAACAGTACATTGTACTTTCTGTTAGGACTTCTAGACAAAAACAATTTAATACATTTCTCTTATAATATTGCAGTTTTAAAAACATGTAGACGTTAAACTATTTATGAAACAGTCTAATTTAAATAAGATAAAAATCTCATTGCCTCTTTGTCATTTTTTTATTTACAACCAAATGTACATTTTAGACATGAGCTACAAATACTGTGTACATATTACGCAATAAGTAATAACAATAATAAATATGTTTAAATAAGAAATGTTTTTCATATTTTCAGAGCTAATTGCCCACTGCCTGTACGTCTTAGAGTGAAATATGTAGATTATAAAGTTTATAATTTCATTATTATCAGTTAATAATTAATACTCTTTTAAACGAAAGAGGAAAAAGTTGCCTGCACTGTTGTAATTTAATTCACTAGTAAAATTATATTACATAACAAATGATAATATAGGAAATAATCGGCATATGACGGCATATGACGGCATTGTTCGCATTAGGAACACGAGTTGTCCCTTCTGGATTTGTGAATATTTTCTTTCAAATATTAAGAGTGAGACGACAGCAGGGCTTCTGCCAGCAGGGGGCAGCAAATATGTGTTCATTATATCACTTCAGCTCTCGTCTGCCCCCTGTAGGGAAAACAGGGTGGAATTCAGGTTTCTTGTTCCTTTATAGATGTTAGTGACAAACTGGTACACTGAAATGCTTGATGTGAGGCATTTACAGCACAGACATACAATATAAAGAATAAGTTATACAAAAGCAAATTAAAAAAATATTTGTAAGAAAAAGAATCACATACAAAAATTCAAACTTACATAACTGAAACAAGAGCACCCTGAGAACAACGGACTAAATACA
Organism: Triplophysa dalaica; assembly: GCF_015846415.1. NCBI lineage: Eukaryota > Metazoa > Chordata > Actinopteri > Cypriniformes > Nemacheilidae > Triplophysa > Triplophysa dalaica. Next base: position 20,501,046 of record NC_079558.1, read on the forward strand.
TCAGATTATTTGCTATTTAATTCATACCTGTTACTCAAGATTCACTCAAATCCAAAGATCTCAATCCTATCACCTGTGTTTAGTAGTGAATGATGTATAGAGGTGCCACCACAGTGAAATTAAAGGCTTATTCTTAAAATCCCCTAAAAACTCTCCAAGACCTCCAATTTCCAAACAACCGTGGAATAAAAAAAATCTAGTATTAATTTAGGATCTTTCAGAATATTCGCTTCTCCTTGGGTGTTATGATAGGATCCGTCAAAGCAATTACTGACAAAAATGACAAACATGCAAAGTGCATTTTAGGGAATTCAGACAAAATGACATTTAATCTGACGCCAAAGTCAAACTCAACCCAGCACTGAACCTGATTCAACAGGTATTTATCCAGTCCACATTAGACATAAATGGTGTAAAGCTTTAAATACGATGCTATCAACTGTCATCCCCGCATTAACATAATCGATTGTTCTCAAGTCTTTGAGGTCGCAGACCTCCTCTTATTAAGACCTCAAGCACATCTAATATCAAAGTATCGGTTTAAGCTTTACTTATTCTCTGATTATAAATACAATTTTACTTGATAGCATGCTTTATTAATGGAGGGAGAATGACAATGGTATTGAATACAACAGGTGTCATTTTACCCTCTTTGTAGGGATAATGTGGACGTCCACGCGTGACGTTTCTCCAATGCCCCGTTTCATTGGAAATCTCTCCGAGGCGCTTGGTATGCCAACAGACTTTGAATTATATCAGGAATGGCGGATAATCTCTTTTCCTTTATTCAGCGCCCTTTCACAGCCTCTCTCTCTCTCTTCAGACTGACTCCTGAGCCCGGGTCACTCAGAGGGTGTGAATGGATTAAGGAAAGACCCTGTGTAGTGGTGAAACACAATTCCTCCAAAACCTGTATCACACCACAGAAAGACACACACACCTGTGCCTGCAGGGGAACTTCACACACATGCACATACCCAAACCAACAAGTTATAAACAGCTATGTGCTTCTGTTTATGTAAAGCATGATGTGGAAAAGGTGATGAGGGGTTCAGACGAATGTCATAATCCAGCATCCCGAACCCGGATGACTGTCATATTGGGAACTACTGTGAAACAAGGATTTCTGTTCACACACCGGAGCAGAGACAGGCAGGAACCAGCGCTTATCACCGTCATTAATCTTAATTTGTCAGAAAGGGCAGAGCATGAAGGGGCGGAGAGAAGGAGGGAGAGAGGGACAGCCGAGGAGAGGGAATAATTACACCCTTGCTGTTCCATTATGGTGTCATTCTTCAGGTAAAATCAGATAAGATCGCACCTCCAGCTATTTCTTCACTAAGCCTGCTCTGTTTCTCAGTCTCACACACATTTAAACCTTCTGACAGGGACGACGGCTCTGCTCTTAAATCTAACCAGCTCTCTTGCTCTCTATCGACTACGAAGCAGCAGCCGCCTCATACGGAGAAGAGATATTGATTTGGAACTCATCTACATAGACAGCAACTCAATTTTATACATGAGAGTTAGCATGTCGCAAAAGGAAAACACATCCCAAAAAACTGTGGTGTAGTATTAACCATAATCATTTTTACTCAAATGTAAAAATACTATAGCTTTATGGAAGCATACCATCGTAAATATTATATTGTAAGCATACTACAGTATTTACTGAATCTAATAAAAACAGTTACATTATGTGTAATTTATATAATATACTAGAGATATACAGTTTGCGTGTAAATATTAAAGTAGAAATATTAAACACTAAGTATTAAATAAATAAATATTTCATGAATACTATTCAATATTGAATTAATTAATACAAATATATACAAAGGGATAAACAATTAAATATTAAAACTGCACTTTTTAAATAAATTCTGTATTTCTTTTATAAATACTATTCAATGTTGAAGTAATTAATAAAAATACACACAAATAAAATATTTTAATTATAGATTTTCAAATGTATATTTTCAGAATCAGAAGAACTTTATTGCCAAGTGTGCTTGCACACACAAGTCATTTTCTTTATTGTTGGAAGCTTCTAGTACAGACATTCAAAGTGATTTATTCTAAAATATTTATATATAAAATAAAATACTATTTTACAGAAAATGGGGGATAATATACTATAAGAGACATTAAGCAGGTAGTATATAGTAGAATATACATGTTTAGAGATTGTATGTACATTTGTGCAAATGGAAAATGTTGTGAGTAGAGGTAGTGTTATATAGATTTCCAAATAAAATGTACATATTTATAAACACTATTATATTAATGTTTTTTGGGTATTTCTATGCAGAATGATATGTTATGACATCAAGAACAGCATTTTTGTACAACCATTACATTTGTAGTATTCAAGACAACATTTTAAAATTATTTTTTTATTCATTTAACAACAATATTCATTATTTTTAATAAACTATAGCAAATACAAATGTTTTTCTTACTTAATACTTAATGTTTTGTAAACATTTTAAAATGCCCTATTGCTCTGTTTTTATTCACAATTATTCTGCTGTTATTAAAATTATTTTCTTTTTTTTAACAACCTTTCACATATGATGTCTTAAAATGCTGCCTATGTAGTGAGCTCGCAAGGGTTGAAAATGTCTCCCTCATGATTTGAGGATCTGGAAGTTAACCTGTCTGATTCCACCTATCCTCCGATCTTCACAGCGCATCTCAGCTTATCTCTCCTGGTGATTATCTTACAATTCAGTATGATAGAGTGCACAATACACCTGACCCCAGATCAGCATCGTGTGGCACAATAAGTCAAGCTCACAGCTTGCCTGGTGCAATCGCAGGTTAATCTGTCCTGTTAAAGCCTGTTGTCCCCTTTGGCAGGCCAGCGAGCTGAGAGGACGCCACATTGACAGCTGCTGTGATTGATTTTGGATTCTGAGCCACTTTCTCTGTGACCGAACGTTTGAGGGATGAAAACCTCACTGGATACACACACAGGTTTTTTCTCAGGTGCAGATCGATATTATTTTTAAGGGGTTTTATACATTCATGTATTTCTATGGCCCGAGGGTTTGCTAATGAGAGCTAACAGGTCTACAGTGAACACTAAACAGTCATAAACCTGTCGAGAGGCTAAAGGATGTCAATCATTTAGGTGGATTTCACTTTTGCTTCTAACTATAGCACTAAAAATGGTTCTTGGCTCGTAGGGGAACCCCTTTAAGTGCTATAAAGTACCTTATCTCGGTTCTTTAGAGGTTCTTCAGTGGTCCTTTGATTCTTCAATGGTTCTATACAGCATCTCAGTCATCCCAAAGAACCGCTGAAGAACCGCTGAAGAACCACTGAAGCACCAGGATATGGTTCTAGAACTTAAAGTGGTTCCCCTATGACTACCAGACAAAAAACACTTTTAGTATCATTTTTCCCAACAGCTGTACGCAGAACAACACTGTGGTTAAGTTTCATGTAATGATCAAATAATTGTCAATGCTTCCAAAGGTATGCATTAATGCTACATGGGAAAATGAACCATGGTTTTACTACAAATAAATGCAAATACTGTGGTAATCACTCCACCAAAAAGCGAGGTCAATTTTAATCAATTTTTAATCATTTACTCACTTTCATGTCATTCCAAACATGTTTAACATTCTTTGCTATGCACAACACAAAAAAGAAGATGTTTTGAAGTATGTTGATAACCAAACAACACTGAACCCCGTTGACTTCCATTGTAATACCCCAAAACCGCCGAGATGTTTCTTCTTTTCTTCTCTTATATACGGGACACCTAAGTTTGCGTCAATATTGTGCATGTAATTTCTAATCGTATCATGACAAACTATATATCATTGGAAAGGTCTAAGACTCTAGAATACAGATTTCTTTGGGTTTTTTTTAAATAATTTATGTCGGGAGAGTAATTGATTCTGTTTTAAAAAGAGCATGCTTATATTTTTTGTTATCCTTTTGTGACCCGTTTGTTTTTCTAATGTATGTTTTAATCAAAGAAAAACATAAACTTTTTTTACAATAAACCTAAAAACATACCTTTCATTTTTTGTGTGTGTGTGATTTTCTTTTAGCAATAATCAGCTACTTTTCTTTTTTCAAACGAGACCAACCGTAAGTCTGTGTTCCAAAGAATTCATGAGTTACAGCCATTTTAGTTCCAACATGCGTTTTCATGTGTAGGCTCAAAAAGGGCTCCGACAGTTAACAGGTTTTAAACTACAAGTTCGATGCCTCAAAAATGTATTGTGTTCTCTGCGTTGTTTATTTTTTGCACAGATCTTAAACAGTGATATTTATTTTCCTATAAATGTAAATACCAAAGATAATATTGATAAAGGACACGTTACAATCGTATTAAATTAAACTGTTGCTGTTCTCCAGCATTGTGTTTTAATTCCTTTAAACTGACAGTGACCCAGCATCCACCATAGTATTCAACCGCCCTTATATCCCTCTCAAAACCCATCGTTCTGTGTGTGAACCAGATCTTTGCTCTTTTAAAGCTGTCACTATGATGGTAACTGAAGCTGTAGGTGATGGCTCTGTGTTGGAGATAAAAGCAGAGGTTGTCGGTGGAGCGAGACGCCGCTTTAGAGATCACAGAGCAGCCAGTGAAACTGACACGCTGATTCAGAGCCGGGCCGGGCCGCTCCGTCCTCAACACGCAACATCTCCCTGATCTCAAAGCGTTTGTTGCATGGGCACACATATTTGGCAGTAAGAGCGATATCACGGGGTCCATTTCAAATTCATTTCAGCCGCCAGGCATCTTTTCACACTTGTGCTGTGTGACGGCACAGGTGTCAGTTTGGTGAAATACTGTTGTTGTACCTAATGCTCCGGTCTGTCATGCCACATCTCGGGAGTATAAAATCCATAAAACATCAGCACAGTTTGACATCTGAATCTGATGTCAGGTGTGATGGACTGCTGTTCTCAAGGTTCTGCGCGTCTCACATGAACAATATGTTTTCTATCAGGGGTGCGAAGAGCTTTTTAGTGCTGGCTTTAGTAGAAGAACAGTATGTTTAGTAAAGAAGTGTCTGAGGTTCGGATGAAATCTCAACAATGTGTGATTTCTCATCAAATTTTCTCAAATTCATGATTATTTTACCTCTACAATTGACATTCATTTTACACCTCCATACTCTTCATGTGTTTCAACAAATTCCCTTATTTGTTTCCGTGCTTATTTCTTTAAAGCAATGTTAGAAGTCGATGCTGAAACCGCATCTGAGGAGCAACGTGTGAGCACTGAACTCTTGGTTAACCTCCTTTGAATTTATATGGGACTCTATAGGGGTGATTATTAAACTTTATGTTTAAATGACATTAGTATTGATTCACTCATAATCTTAAACGTTTTCAGGTTTAGAACCAGCATAAAAATTCAAACACAAGCTTTAAGAGCTTATTTATTTAAAGGCTTAAAAATGTCCCTGACCTCACGCTGCGCCGATTGAGATCCAGAGCTTCAGAGGTTTCTGAGGTAAGGAGATCAGATTTCTTGTAGTTGCCTCCAGGTTACCTTGAGCTGGTTTCTGGATGCAGCTGTAATTTGTCGTGTTGTCTGTGGATAATTGTAGGTTTGTACAGTGCATGACAGAAGAAGGTGCAAGGACGTTGTCTTAGTCATCAGAGCAGTACCAACTCCATTTGTTTTTCCTAAAGAGAAATATAGTACAAAGGAGAAAATTGAAAAATAACATTCAACAGAATATCAAAAATGGCCATAACATTTTTTAGAAATGTTGGCAAATCTGAGCTCAGTTTGTGTCGCTCTTCTGAACCTGAATATCTTAGACGCACTCAAAGGTTTCCATTTACTCATCGTTTGATCTCATAGCATGTCATCTGTGATTTCTTTTGAGGTGGAAACTTTAAAACAAAAAATTTTCATTGGTGACAGTGATCACAAATATTGCAGAAACAGAACAGTATACATCATTTAAAACTACAATCTCATTGATTTCTAAATCTTTGTAAAGCAATGTGACACTTGAAAGGATACAACTTTTATCTTCTAAAAAGATTTTGGGTCGCTATGTAATCCCCAATTTTAACTTACAAACTATGCACACATTTGTATAAATATCAGATTCATAACAAAAACAATTTTAATATTAACGTAATGTGACTAAAAGGGTTTCATATTCTTCAGAAAATTTACAGAGCACAGAAGATAAAAGCTGACACAATGCTCAGAGTTGCCAATTTTGTCTGAATTTTGCTTAACGTGACCATTTCTCATCTAATCCTTTCATTACCAAATGACATACTAACAATAATTTTATTTCTCTACAATCTTATTGCATTTCAAAAAAATGTCAAATATACTGTATATTATTTATCTTTTTTAGAATTATCCCAGAAACCGTTAAGACTATGAAACGTGACTGCAGAGATCTCCAAAGGTCTCGTGATTTATGAAAGCAATAACATATTTCCTTTTAAAGAAGACTGCGTCTCATTGTTTTCACGTTTCGAGGAAGTCTGTCAAGTGTCTGAGTGATGACTAGATAGTTTGTTTAAGTGTGAAACAATTAACCTCGAGACCCTGGCGACACATAGCCAACAGCAATTTGACAAAAAGTTTGAGCAACATAGAAAATGACGAAAAGGCGGGTTGAAGAAGAATTTGAGGCAGATGTTCAAAAAGACACACAAGATCTCCCCAGATTCTTTCTCATGGTTTGTGTCGATCTATCACCTGCTGATCGATGTCAACACTCAGAGGAAGAGGCGATCAGAGGAGCAGCTAAAAACGGACAGAGAGCAGATCATCTTGCCACCACCATTGTGAGTGTCCATTCACGGTGCACTTAGCGCCCGGACCCCAGTCAACAGGTGGGCGTGTCGACTCGGCCCCGGGGCCACTCTCAGCCCTTGTCTTTTGTCATCTTTCTATCCCTCTATCTGTCTGTCTCTCAGCCCCACACTCAGATATTCGCCCGGAGCAGAGTCACTTCCTGAACATTCCTCCTCACATGACTGCGCCCGGTAAAAGACACAAATGAGCAAGAGCCGAGAGGAAAGAGGGGGTCAGATCGGACTCTCCTGAGTATCAGTGTCTTCACATCTGACCTCCATCTGAAAGGCCATCCGATAATCTCGAGGAAACGTCAGGTGTCATTTTTTATATAATGCAGACTTGGGTTGGTTAGTCACACTTTTTTATATTAAAAGAAAGGTTTGGGTGTTTGAAAGCAACTAGGGGAGTAATGATGGGTTTATTTTATGAGTTGAAACAATTCAGTATTCTTTGCTCACGGTATGAAAATATCAGAATATTTTGAGCAAAATGTAAAACATTTCAATTCAAATAACACATTTGGTAAAGCATTGCCATTTTAATAATATTTTTGTACATACAACTGATTCTAATTGACAGCATTCAAGGTTTAATTTGAATATTTTGCATGTAAATTAATGCAAATTAAACAGAAAAAATATGCTAATGAAAATGAAAAATAAAACAAAATGTATGTTAATCAAAATTCTACTTAAAGGGACAGTTTACCCAAAAATAAAAATGATTTCATCATTTAATCACCGTCTTGTAATTTCGAACTGTATGACTTTCTTTCTTCTGCAGAACAGACAAAATACATATTTAGAAAAATGTTGTTGACTTGACCATGGGGTCCAGCCAACAACATTTTTTTAAATATATATTTTTTTGCTTTGGTTTGTCTCCAAACAATAGAAGTGAATGGGGTCCAGTGCTGTTCGGTTACCGACTTTCCTCAAAATATCTTCTTTTGTTTTCCGCATAAGAAAGAGAGTCAAGGTTTGAGATAACAAGAAAATTGATAAATTAATGATGACAGAATTTTTGCTTTTAAGACAGGGATTAAGAAAGTAAAACCCTAAAACAGAACCTTAAAGCAATAAAAGTTAAAAATAAAAGAATGCATTTGACATGTGTTGGCAGCTCAACCAGCAGAATTAAACAGATCGTAAAAATACAGAAAACAATCCATATCATGTTGTCTGTATCGCAATGTATCACGCACATCTCGGACATCATCTAAATGTCACAACTTGCCCCGTTCTCCCTTTTTTTCTTTAACTCATTGCACATCAGCAATGTATTTATAAATATCATACATTTACATTTTTGCTTTAACCTAAAGTATAATTTTTTGGGAATTATAACAATTCAGATGTGTGCTTGTGTCATTCAAGCAATGAAATAACCTTAAATCTAGTTTAAAATATCCAATAGATGCTTATTTGTATCTTTCAAAGAACATCTGTTTAGGTTCCTAGTTATTTTCAAAAGCAAGCTGTAAAAATGCTCAAACAAAACAATATGTTTGCATATATTTAAAAGCGGTAAAACAGATTGCACATTTTTAACTCATCTATCACAGAGATATTTAGTGATGTGGGTGTAAACTGGGACCAGCATGCAGCGGGCAGCTCCATCAGGTCCTGTGGTCTGGTCCTCTGCAGCCATTCTGCACTGTCAGCTTGATCTATGAACGCTGTAATCTGAGCTAAAGGACTGATGGAGGAACACAGAGACATTCCAGCAGCTCACGGGCCCACAGACATCTACAGGGGCCACTGGTGAGCACTGCAAAAATGCCAATCACCCCGACTGAGATTGATCATGCCAGACACTGACCTTCACCTTAAAATCAAAGATTCTCATGTGCAAAATGACCTGGTTTTATTTTGCATTTCTTAATCTGTTCAAGGCATTAAAGAATGGTTTGCCTGGGGATGTAAAGACCTTGTGTTTAACTGTCTTTGAATCAGTGGCTGTAAATGCAAAGATGTTTTAAACAAAATGTTTTAAAAAATGTTTTAAACAATAAAACGATTGGACTTTATTGACTTGGGTCAACAACCAAGCAACTCAAATTAGCAAATGACCTAGCAACCTATGTATGCAAAAAAACACCCCGTTTTTTGTTGATTGAACGATTCTTCAGTGAACCTAATAGCAAGAACCCTTTTTACGTAACACCATTCATTATTTACTTCGATAAAACTATTTTCTTTTTAAAAAATATATTCCACATTATTATACAGAACATAAACGACTATTTTAACTGCTTCAGTAATTTCAGGTAAAGTAGAAATTTACCTTGATACAGTTCATCTCATGTTCTGTCAGCGGGTGAAACAGTGAGCAGTTGCGCTGCAGTGGCGGCAGAGGTCGCTGTTGAGCTCCATGAGTCTGCACTAGATACGGCAGGCATGAGTTACATTATATCAGCAAAATATCAAAACACTATAAAACTAGAGAGCTATGGGAACTATCATCTCTCGCAGTCTACAGGTGATTTATATCAACAGACCATCACAGCGTGAGGTCGAACGATTTTTTCCACTTTTGCAAAGTTTGACATCTTGGATTTTATCCATACCGCCATTACTTAAGAGTCTCAGGCCTGCATTAAACAGGGATGGAACTTCGAATTTAGTGCAGGAAACCGTAAATGCAACTGCACCGTTTTAATGTTAATAAATACTTATGTTGTTTTAATGTCCTTAAATCATTATGGAACCATAGAGGCCTGCTTTAACTAAATCACGATGTCATTTCCGGGTTTGATGTGGAAAAGATCCCACATGCGAGGTCTTAACCCAAAGGTCATATTCAAGATTCGAGGGATTTGTAGGAATTTGAAATAAAAATTGAAAGGCCCCATAGGCTATACATTGGTCATTCCTTTGTCTATTGGGGGAAGACGTCAGTGTGAAATGATTTGTTTATCTGAGTCTTAGTGGACTCTCAGCTCCAGGAGCAAAGGAGTTGAGAGGGGGATTCCAAACATGAATTCTTATACTTGTTAATCTGTTTGGATTGACAGCAGTACTTCATGTCGGAATGGCTCTTGAGGGCCGGTCGTGAGGAGCCAAGCCTGAGCTGTCAATCCAGGTCGAATTCATCACAGTTGAGCTTTTAAATCTAAAGCTTTTACTCTGGCTCCAGGTAAAAACCTTTTTAACATCTTACAGAAATACATCACGTGCTTTCGGAAATTCGATAATTCCCACTTCAACCCGGAAATCATTTATGGAACTGTGCTCTTTTAATGTTAGCAGAGACATGTAACGTTGTAATGCTACTGAATCATAAGAAAGTTTTAATGTTACTAAATACTTTTGTAATTTAATCTAGATGTCGTTTACGGGTTGGAGTGGAAATTATTGAATTTCCGAACCCACTTGAAGGCAGCATAATCCTTTAAAATGTGTATGTTTCGTACAAATCGCTTGAATTTACACTTAAATTATAAAAAGTTGAAATTGTTCAAATAAATTGATTAAAATGGTTTGCTCAGCAGATTTTGTCCATGCAAGTTAATACTGCCATTAATGCAAAAGATAAACACACTAAACATTGAGACATTCACCTTCTTTCATTAGATTTCTCAAGGAAACATTTTACTTAAAACAAGAATTTTAAAATGGTGAAACAAAGATGCAATCTTTAGTGCTATTTCATTTTAAGGATTGGATAATTGGTACACCAATTTAAAAATACATACACATGCATGCATTTTTTTCAAACACAGTGACATATGTGCATTGTTTTTATTAGTATGTGTGTTCTCTGGAGATCAATCCCATGACCTTTGTTTTGCAGTGCAATGCTCTTCCATTTGAGCTCCAGAAACATTACTCTTGGGGTTCATGTAAAACAAGAACTAAGAATGCACAGTTTGACATAAATCCTTCTTCAGAGATAAATTATCCTGTGGCTCTCTGTAAAAATTCTTCCAGAGACTCGTAATAAAGCACCTTCTGTGCTCGCGATTACTACTGTCAGTCAGGATTCACAGATTTCTCAGTGTTTGTTCCATCATCTCACTCAAACAGCTAAATGACCATTCTCTGTAATTCAGCTTATCGATGGCTTTGTCCTACAAATTTCCAGTTATTTGATCCGATCTTGCGCAGAGGCGTCGAAGTAAATGAGGTATTGTCTGGTTGAGCAGGTTGCCTTACTTCTGGGCCACAGGCAGGCGTGAACTTGGCATAACGTCAGAAACAACAGAAGAGAGGATCTGTACAAGATGTAACCTCAGCACAGTCATTGCTTTAATTTAAAGGTGTCCTCCCACTTTAAACTTTCACACCTTTATAGTGAAAGATGGTTTCTGCGCGCATGCATGACCTGATGTTACTTCCTGGGATAATCTGAATCCCACAGTTTCTTCAGGAAAATCCTGATCATTTTTCTGTATAGGGAAGAAAAATCACAAACAAGATGTCTTTAATCTTCTTGTTGATGTTCAAAGTTCAGCAAAAAGTATTTTGCTTTTCAGATTTCTCAAATTATACACAATCCCAGTAATTTTAATCTTAACAGATTTTAAAGGGACAGTTCACCCAAAATTGAAAATTCTGGCATTATATACTCACCTTCTTGTCATTTCAAACCCGTATGACATTTTCCGCAAAACACAAAAGAAGATATTTTGAAAAAGTTTTGTATCCTTGCCGGCACCAATTCATTTTTATTATAGAAGCAAAAACAATACCAGGTAACAACATTCTTCAAAATAATTTATTTTGTTATTCTGCGGATGAAAGTCGTAAAGGTTTGAAATGACGTGAGGATGAGTAAATGATGACAGCATTTTTATTTTTGGGTGAACCATCACTTTAATGTGTCAAACCAGGGAGACAGAATGCTCAGATTAAGCAAAATACAAATGTCTGTGATCAAAAGTTATGAAATTAAGAACTGAGACGTTTCTCTTAAAATGTTTCTATGACCAAATGTTCTCAGCTGTACTGCATTTCAAAGCATTATTTAACATGTCAATATATATATATATAGCCTATTATGAACGTTAAAGAAAAAGTCAAGACAAAAATGAATGCCTCAAACACTCTGAACATCTCACTTAAAACATTTTAAAAATATTGTTTTCCATTTTCATGATGTTGAAAACTGAAAAAATATATTTTATGAAATGTCTCAGTGGTTTTGTGTCCATACAACGACAGTCAATAGGGGCTTATAATGTTTGGTCAACAACGTTGTTTAATATGTCGGCTTTGTATTTTCAAGGAAAAAAATCACTGACCGCTTTAAAATTTTCCTTTAAATTTTCTTTCGAGTTATAAAAATGCCGTGGAAATATTTATCTTTTCTTAATAAACTTTAACCTTAACTTTAACCGGGCAGAGTCACTCACAAATATTTCACCTTTCCGGCCCTTCAAATTGTCCGGTGTAAGTGAGCAGAAATCTGTATAATAGCGTCATAGATAAGAGCTTCTTCTCATCAGGTGTAATTGCTGTGTTTATTAAAGGTGACTCTCGCTCACCGCCGGGGTCAGTAATATGTGACGGAGATGATTGCTGTGTTGTGTTGGAGAACATGACTACAGTGCCTATGCGGTTCTCTACCGCTGACCTAATAAAAGAGTTAAAGAAATTGAGCCATTACGATGTCAGACCTCCTACTATTACGACTCATTAAAAGTGCTCAACCCCTGAATCAGACCCCATTATATTTATTGAATCTAGAAACTTTGATGGTGCTGGATGAAACGCTTCATACCGTGCACGCTTGTCCTCGCGCCAGCTGTTTATGATATCATCCACAGATTTCAGATGTGCAAAACATTTCAGGGTTAAACTTTAGAGTGGTTGTTAGAATTGCTCAAATGTTGCTCTTTGGAGAATTGATGGAGTTCTCGGATTTGTTTCATTTAAGCATCAGTTTAGTCTCGGATGTGTCTCCCAAAATTGTAATAGTAGAAACACAAATAAATGAGACAAATGTGGAAATCCATGAATAGGACATTAACACGGGCGAGTTTGCTGTGTATGGAGGTGTAAAAGGAATGTAAAAATCTGGTTTAGAGTAAATTTGATATTCATATTGAGATCTTCGATAATATATACTTTTGAATGCAGACTTGACAAATCTGGGCTCAGTTTGCAACTTTGTTGAGATCTTTTCTGAAATTCTTATATCAGAGACATTTCTGGCTCTTTTTCTCAGAAGACGAAACAGATGAGACTTAAAGGTTTCTGTTCACTCTCCGTTTAATCTCATTGATTTCTAGAAGACTGCGATATAAAAAAGACCTCATCTGTGTTTTTTCTTTCTTATAGGATTGGACACTTGCTCCCTTAAAGCCAATCATATTTTTATGACATAAATGGAAAACAATGCTTAACCAACTTTTGAACAAATAGTGTACATGTTTTTTTATAAAGACAAAGACACAATCTTCTGCTATCATGAGCACTGAAGAATATCACAGATGCATTATTCGGTCCGGTCCATTTGAGGGAACTGAAGCACACCCACTTTAATGAGTCAATGAAGCATTCTAATCTTTATGTACTTTACTCAGTCTCAGTCACAACATAAAGCTAATGTGCCTTTTGATGGTGTTAGATAAAGCTAATGTGGCCAAACAGCTGTGAATTGCATACTCCAGAAAGACTGTGTTAATGACAGTCACACTTCTGCATTGTTGACATGTACACAACCGGCCTTCTTCAGCCCGACACACAGCACAGACGCTCGGTCTCTTGTCAAATGAATCACATTTATGAAATTTCATCTCTGTCCTGCATCAATCAAACCTCAACATAACTTAACAAGAACAGCTTTCAAAGTTTGCATCTTAAATTCAGAGATAAAGTTCAGCAAAATTATTATAAAAAAATGCAGGTCCCGTGCAATAGTTATAATATAACATGTGCGTTTAATAACATTTTTTTAATATTTTAAATACATTGTATTTTAATATTTAATATTCTCCAGGTTTGATTAATTTAACCCTTTTGACGTGTGGGTCTGAGTAAAGTAAAGTAAAGTAAAGTAACGTTACGTTAGGTTACGTCAAGTTATTGTGTCATCTTTTTATTTAAATACAATTTTGACATTATAAAATTATATGATGTATATTGTAGAAACAAAACATTATTTTAATATGTCTTTTACAAACAAGCCTTTCCAGTACACCTTTTTAATGGCTAATATATGCTGTTGAGGTAAACATCATTTTAATTTTTTTACACATTTATTATGGCTGTATTTATTTTAAATCCAAATTATACTGTGGGTCCACCAGAGTGACAAAAACATACACATTAATAAAAAGTTCCTTATACATTGGAATTGTGTTATATACAACTAAAAACCCAACTTAAAAATACAAAATAGATGTGTCACATGTCATAAAATATATTAAAAACGTCCTTAATAAAATAAAAATAAATGAATGCATTAATCTAACTAAAACAACTGTGAACTAGCTCTCAGCATCTCAAGACATGTCCATTCCCTCAATCGATCTATACCTGCATCATTTTACTTTCAAATAAGTGGCACATGACCTCCAGCGATCTGTGACGTCTGAACAAGCCCAGGCCTGAAGCCTCTGCCTTTAACCTGTAGAGTCTCCGAGCTGGTAGACGTGCCTTGGCTGGCCCACCTCCCTCGGAGACGAACGGGACAGTGGACCTGCTGGGAACACATAGACAGACAGACTCTGACCTCCCCCACGCAGATCATTGATGTGTAACTGCAGGCAGCTAACCGCATTAGCATAGTGATCAGATAGTGATACCTTTTCTTTGAGTTGCATCAGGGACAGAGAGGGCTGGATAATGACGGCCTAATAATTACTCCATTTAGTGAAGGAGGGGCAGAAAGACACCTTAAGAAAACAGTTAGATGTAGATCCAGCGGAAGGTGAAATATTGGTGATAAAAGGCCGACTCAACGTTAAGAGGATAGTTTAGCCAAAGATGAAAATTCTTTCTTCATTTACTCACTGTCATGTTACTCCAAACCTGCGTGACTTTCTTTCTTTTTGTAGATCACAAAATGCTTTTTAAAATGAACATTGATATCCAAACAACATTAGAACCCCATTGACTTCCACTCTATGGACACAGAACCATTGAGACATTTCTCAAAGTATCTTCTTTTGTGATCCAGAGAATAAAGAGTCAAATGTTTGGGTGGAAAAATATTTTTAAATGATAGACTTTGAACTTAATTAGATAAAAGTGATTAAATGATGTAAAACTTTGTGGCTTTGTAAACTTTTTTAATTTTTAGTTTTTAGCGATTTGGAGACCTGGACTTCAGTCTCTTTCGCCGTCATTTGTGTCAGGTAGCTCACAGCGGGGACGAGCTGACAGAAAAGACTAAAGCACGTTGTCGCTGAACCGCAGGATAAATGTTTGGCTAGGCTTAACCTGCGGAGAGGCAGCAGGGGTTAAAACAACTACAAGACCTTTAAAAGATCTCACCCATGTCAGCTTCAAAGGGACCTGAATGTCACATAAGTGCACAGAAAAGCTTTATATCTCAATGATGATGGACTCTGTCCCAAAACCTGGTCAGATTCCCACAAAAGCACCCTTTCAAGCCATCACAGGTGTGTTACAGAGACATACAATGCTCCAAAATTATTTTAAGACATCTTGATGAATTCACTGGGAAAAAACAGAATATGAAGGATCACAGTAAACATGAAAAAGAGCATTCCAAATACGCTTATAATTTATTCAACACCAATTATAATAGAAATAAAAGTCTTTATTTTTATTAAACATAAGTGAATAAATAAAATTAGCATGAATCAATTTAACACTATATTTCTGTTTTCTATGCAAAATGAATGCTTACATTACTGGATAATCCTCACGTGCCAATGGCAAGTTATATTGAAATCTATAATTTAGTCAAGTCAAGTTTATTTATAGGCCTAGGACTTTTTACAATGTTGCATTGTTTTAAAACAGCTTTACATGAAAAAGAAGAGGGATATAAGTGTAAAGAGTACACACAGAGAAGACCATCCTAATAAAAAGAGTTTGTATGGATACAGCAAATTAATGAATCTTATTTAGTCAGGTCATTTTTTTTTAAAAACAGAGCCATTGTTTTGTTTTATAATTTGACAGCAATCTAATAAAATGAACACTGATAATTTAGTTATAAAATATATGTTTAATCATCAAAAATGTATAACAAGGTTTGAAAGAAAGTCTATCCGGATTTTACCTCATCACTAACGTTTATTAGAGACAAGTGCGTCTTTTAAAAGCGCTTGTAAACTATTGTTCCTGAAACTTCAACTTCACATGTGTGTTTTGTTTTTATTGAGTCATCTGTTGAAGGTTTTACGGGGAAATCTAACACCGGTTATCTTCTCAAAGGCAACAGCTGAGAATGCTGCGTGTAAACTTCTCATGTTCTTCTCTCTCACATCCTCTCTGCCGTCATGATTAAACCCTCACAGCTCCTGTTCTGAGTCTCCAGCATCAAGTCTGTGCTAAACATGACATCAGTGAACAACAGCGTTTTCCTGTCTCCCCATCAAAGCTGACGGCGGCTCATTTCAAGTGAGGACACGAAAGGTGGATGATGCGTGGGTCGAGCTGGCAAACATCATCCGTCTGTCACTCATCCCTCACTCGTTCACTCACTCACTTACTCAACTATTATGATCTCATCAGGACGAAATGTAATCTAATGACAACAACAGATTCCGGACACAGGAAGTGATGTCGTTTGCGTGTAATGTTCAGTAAAACGGTGGTCCTACAACACCAGAGGTGGTCTGTTTTTTTTTACAATTGTTTTTAATAAGGACATATCATAGGCTTCCATTGTTTTCAGAGCAGAATACGTAAACTTTTTTCTCTTAAGTCTAAACCAGACCTTTACAATATCATGAGTGTAAAATAGTTTCCCTTCAGTTTAATATGGAAAAAAAGCTCTTGATTGCCTAATCGAACTCTGTTTCAATGCCACATCTAAGAAAAGTAGCGTATAATTAATACCATTGAAATAATGTTCTGTATTCTAAATAGTCTAGATCGCAAAAATAGTGTGAATGGAAAGTTAACTACCAAATCACAAATAAAATGCAGAAAGGCCAATATCAGTCAAAATGGGTTGTGATATTAATTTGTCTTCACACTAAAAATTAATTTATCATCACATATGTATTATGACGTAAACCTTTGATGTTGAATCAGATCATTTAATAGAAGGGTCTTCTTCAGAAAATATAATTACTGTTATGAGAAAGACCATCTAATCACAGTCATTGAATTGAAAGAGACGGACTCACTCTTTCTTCTCTTCTTCAGATTGATAGCAGATTCCTCTGAAGTTCGCCCCAGCCTTGAAGTGCGTGCTAGATTAAGGTAGGGTGTGGTGTAGGGGAAAACCTGGTCTCTTTTGAAAGGGTATCACTAGACCCCACAGCAATGGATCAGCTAAATCTTACACAGGCCAGACTGGGGACACAACACCCACAGAGTGTTTCATGGATTAAAGGAATGATTTGGCATGTTTGGGGGTCTAATGCTACCTGTACGGATTACAGGACTTTAATGCAGTCAGGACAGCGAAAACATGATGATTGTTTGTGGGTACAGGATTGGCGATATGTGAAGTCCTTAGAAATAGAGGTAACAACATGTCCAAAACTGACATAATGAAATAAAAAATATTTAAACAGATTGAAATTAAAAAAATGAAATAGAATAAAATAAAATAAAAATAAATTGAACAACAAAATCAAAATAATGATGTATAAAATTAAATATAAAATGTTAAGTAATATTTAAAATGACTTTCACAGTCCTTATTAAACTACACATTCTACTACAAATACTATAAAAACACAATTTGTAGTCTATATAAAATCTATTTAATCAAAAAATGAGAATCCAGTGTAAGATATTCATCATAAAATATTTATGGACAGAAAGCAAAAATTATATCTTAGTTGGTTGGTGTTATGTCGAAAATAAATAAAACAAAATACATCAGGTAAAAAGATTTGAATACAAGTTTAACCTTAATTATAAGCAACAATACTAAGTAATAATTCTGAATATCTAGTAAAGTAATGACAAATCCCTGTAACAAATAAGATGACAACAGCCTTAAAACAACTTACACATCTGACAAATCTTAAATTGATTGTAATTATTATGATCGCAAATCATGTTCACTTGAACACGTTTATTTCTTATTTACTTGTACACGTTCTGTGAAGCTGCTTTGAAATGATGTACATTGTGAAAAGCACTACTTCACTTACATTCTTGTCGTAAAATCTTGTTTTCTAAGGTTTAGAAAAAAAGCACAGATTCTGTCATACAACAAAATTATAAACTCATTATAATCCGTCACAGTTCTTTAAAACTAAATATATTTTAAACATTGAAACTGCACCGCACAGAAAAGACTTGTGGCCTATATTTATGTGATAATTTTCTTTTAGACAATTTTTTTGTTGTTGATGATGCAAACACTATTTCTCAGTAGGCCTATATCAGACACTCTTATTCTCCTACTCAGTGGCTGAAACGGTTTAAATCATTTTACATGTGAAGTGGTGACAGTTCAGAGTGCTTCTATGGTCCTGACTCTATAAACACATCCATATGGAGGCTGCCAGGCTCATCTAAAGCCATTATCAACCCATACATTACCTCTTTTATGGGCCCTGCAAGGAGTCTGATGAAACCGTCATGCCAATGCATGAGAATTATCCCCAGATATCAAATGTATGCTTCATCTCCTTACAGAGCTGCACGAAGCCGTCCGTTCCCAGCCGCTGGAGGTTGGAGAACGAACCTGTGAGCTGTCAGCATATTGTGCCCTTCAATATTTAACTACCTCAAGAGATCTGCCAGTGATATTAGATATAAGACCTTTAATTCCCGCTGACTGCTACAAGCAGATGTTTAACGTCAGGTGCGATGAAGACAGAGTAATAGTCAGAAATATCATGTTCACCGGGTCAAACAGATCAAGCAGGGCCGGGTTTTATATGGAAGAGTTTTCACACGATGGATGTCAATGGGGTTAAATTTTGTTTGTTTGCCAAACATTCTTCAGAAAATCTTTTTTTCTGTTGTGCTGAAGAAGAAAGTTTTGTAATAGTTTGCAATGTCGTGAGGTGTGTAAATGATGAAGGAGTTTTCATTTCTGAGTGATCTATCCCTTTAAATGTGAAAAAACGTCTTGTTTGTAGTCACCTTGTAACTTCATAGTCTATTTATGCAGTTTAATTGCTGTGATTCTGTCCATCCAGAGCTAAATTCTGTCCGGCTAAAGGAAATGATGTTTCACACCTCCCAGCATGCAACAGTATCCTCCAGTAACTCATCAGCTCACCGTGGATCTCTCTCTCGCTTGTTGAGTGACTGCACTTCCCCAGGCTGAGTCTTATCTCCGCGGACAGAAACATGATTCCTCGAGGTCCAGCAAACCGTTTGTCTTTACAAACTTACTGATCGAGCACTCAGCACCTGATCTCTGAACTATTTTAACACTAAAACTGTGTATTCCCTCAATGTGAGTGACGTATGGGAACGATCCTAGGCAAAATGACACATTCTATCATGCACCCGTGTCATGCAATTTCATATGATAATTTTGGATTCCTGTGTTTTTCCACTCTTTGAAACCAAGGATGTCAAAGTGTCAAATGTCAGTGGAAAGTGATATTTCCTCTTCCTGCTCAGGATTAGATAAGATTAGATCAGATTGGATTATACCTGAATAATCTTAAAACCTGAAGTCTTGCTCTGAAGTCTGAGCAGCTGATGATGTGAAGAAGCACTGTAGTTTAGTTTGCGAGATGACTAAAGAGTTTAAACGTGTGATAAGAGTTTTACCTCAGGAGGGGGACTGGAAGAACATCACCACCCTTTGAGACCCCCACGGTGAGGCATGCTGACCAATCCCTGCCCCAGGGCATCCTCACCTCCGGGACAGAGACCTGGCACCTGAGAGATGGTAAAGGTGAAGGGTGAGGGCCCCAGGGGCCCCTGTTAGTCTAGTCCAAACTTTTAACAATGTTACAAAAATGCAACATCTTCAGTCTCCAAGTGTAATCCATCTGTGTGGAAACAACCAAGATTACACAGAATTTTTTTTTTGGATATTTTAGATGCATCACTGAAAATGGACTGTTACCACTTTAAAAGTTATTTGTGTCTTTATTATCTTCAGTTATGTATAAGATTACACCTTACCATAAATCTAATATGTATTGCTATTGTTGGTTTGTATAAATCTTAAAAAGCAGAAAACTAAATGATAAGCTCCTGTTTACATTTTTTCTCACATTAGTATTTTAATCCTGGAGGCGAATTATTCAAATAAAATAGCCCACTTTTCGTGATTTGTGTGTGTTCTTTTGCATATTCCTTTCGTCAAGAGCAAATAACACATGTTAGAATATGGTCATGCAGTTTCGATGTTTGAGGCCCATCAGTCTGTACATATCAACACATTTCACAGGTGCGCATTTAATTGCATTGTACAATTATTTATGCAAATGTTCTGAAACCATTCCCACAATGTGTAGCAGAATGGACAAAGATTTTCTGTTGTTTTTGTAAAAGTTTTGGATGTCTCAGTTTGTGGAATAGGTCAAACAAAACTAGCATTTCTCCCAAGTTTGGTTATAAATAGACTTTCTGTTGCGCAAAACGATTATACAGATTATTAATCGTAAAAAATATGATTTTAGGGATATTACAAATAGCGTTATTCTGTGACATCAAGTAAAGTTGTAAACACCTTAATTAAAAAAATATATATATTAGATAACTTATTACTTGATACTCAATACCGGTAATATTATTCATGCTCAATAAAAATGTGTCGATCTCGTGGAACAAGAATGCGCAAGAATGAAGGCACATGGAGGGAAATTAGTTTATTCCCAGATCCGCGGTCTCTATGTTTTCTCGGGAGAGCAGCAGGGGTCTCTGGTGATGCCAGATCCGCTTGTGTTCCAGTACCGTGGACACGAATCTCCTGTCACTTCTGCTTTATCCCACACAACAGACAATGTGTTGACATTATGAGGTGTTTCTTTTCAAAAGGTTTCTTTAAAGACACCATTCGATGGCCAGAGTTAGCGTAATGTGTTTTACAAGAAAACATTTTTTATGCAAGCAAAGAATAGTCATTTAGCCGTAGAAACACTAAGGTTTGGGTAAAGCCATCTGAATTGCCATGGTTTTATGAACTGAATTACTATAACCATGTTTTTACTGAAAATACTGTGGTTAGACTATTGTTCCTGAATTTGTTGTAATGTGGTTCTATGGACTCATTTGGTAAAAACATGGTTTATTTTCGCAAGAAGTTAAATATATAAAGTAGCAAATTTGGGTTAAACTTCTGTAAATAAAATTAAAGCTATAATCAAACAGCTGAACTTTTGAACTCTTCAGATATGAAGCTGAGCAGGCTTGTTAAAATCTGCTGTACTTAAAGTGACAAGGGGAAAACTCAATCTCACACGCTGGTTTTATGTTTAGACCGGTCTGGAACGAGATGCGGAACCACTGCGTAATTCGGCAGATCAAAGTATTTACACTATCACTCATTTCGGTGTGTATGTGTTGGTAGTTAATACACAAGCTGTGGTGCTGAAAACTGCACTGGCATAATGAGGACATTGAACAGTTAAATACGTGGCGCTGTTTGCAGAAAGCAATTAGGAGAGCGCGCAGCGGGGGCGCGGATTAATTCAAACGCACGATTAAACTCGAAATTCTTTTGATAAATAATTGTCGAGCCAATGTGTTTGCAGGAGTTGATCTGTTATGGAAAGTGATGTGGTATTGAATATTTTTTTTAATGAAATACATTTTTGTTTTCAGTGCATGCAACAACATTTAAATCTATCTCAGGGGCCTATTTCAGTTCGTGCTTCTGTTCACAAACAACCACAGTTCAGTGCAAAGGCTCAAAGTGTGTTGCAATAACATACAAGAATTGCAACCATTTGAAAACTAGTTGCATGTACATGCAATCACTTCTCAATTGCTGTTTCAGTTTGGTGCATGTCTGCGGCCACCCGCCGATCGCGTGGGAAACCCTGTGAGTTCATGTTTGATGTACTCTTGAACATAGCAACACACAACATGAGCTTGTGTCAGATCAGACTTCAGAATGAAAAATGTAAACGAAAAGAAATAGATGCTGCAGACACATATCAGATGTATGCAAGGTTTATTTACAAATCAGTAACATTCGATTTAAATAAAATATATATACATTTCTTTAAAAAACAGCATCTTTGAAAACAGTTGTCATTGCATAGAGCACGTACATACTGATAAATCACCGTTTGGATCTAATAATGCAACAGTAACATTTATTGGCAGAATAAATGTAGTGTAAATGATGCAAACCCAAACCGAGAACATGCATAGAAAAAACAATATCATGTTCATTGACTTGAAATAAACCCCTAACTTTGGAGCTTTGTCTGTGAAACAAAATGGTGTAAAAACGAAGGGTAATAGATACAGCAAGTCCATATGTGCTCACAGAGCACATTAGAGATTAAACAGTCTACGATCTCTACACCTCTGTTCCATCGCGGTTGTATATGAGATTGTTAACACTGAAATGGTTGGAGAGTGAGTTGATCAAGCCGCTGTTATTATGGGATGCGGTGTAGTAGTTGAGTCTGTTGGTGTTGAGATGACTATGTTCTGATGGAGGGGCCACCTCATTTCCAGACATGCCATGCGTAAAATCCCCTAAATGTCCAGAGCTGACGTCTCTGCTTCTGATCCCATTCCCCGTTCCTGCCATTATTGAATTCATGTTACCAATAAAGTTGTTAAAGCAGGGACTGTGCTCTGCGGACGGTGAGGGAGAGGATTTGGGTTCGCTTGAAGTTGGAGAGTTTTGCAGACTCGCCGGGGACGCGCTCATCAGACTTGCGGTATCTGCCAATTTGAGCGCGTCTTCGGATTTCA
The DNA here is from genome assembly GCF_015846415.1 of Triplophysa dalaica. Taxonomy (NCBI): domain Eukaryota; kingdom Metazoa; phylum Chordata; class Actinopteri; order Cypriniformes; family Nemacheilidae; genus Triplophysa; species Triplophysa dalaica. The sequence continues at coordinate 20,523,813 of NC_079558.1, forward strand.
CTGAAACGACACCGGCGCTTCCGCTGTTTCCATCTGATCTTCTCTTTCTCTTCCTTCTGAAGTTTCCATTGTCGAACATTTTTTCGCAGTTGGGATCCAGAGTCCAGTAATTTCCTTTACCTAATAGAATCAAATAATAGAGTGATATTAAATTCAATGTAACAAACGTTCAATCTATGTAAATTAAATTAAGCATGACGGCACAATTTAGGCCTGTTGCAATGATAAAAGTTGATGCACGAAACACTAGGAAATTCTTGTATGAACAGTTAGACTTACCAGGGTCGTCCTCGTCCCTCGCCACTTTCTTGAAGCAATCGTTCAATGACAAATTGTGCCTGATGGAGTTTTGCCAGCCAGCTTTACTTTTCTTGTAAAATGGAAAATTATCAGCCACATACTGATAAATCTGACTGAGCGTCAGTTTCTTATCCTGCGCGTTCTGGATAGCCATGGCAATGAGCGCTGAGTAGGAATAAGGCGGCCTAACCATCTTAAAAAGTTCTTGCTGACTTGAAATGGAGAGCCACCCGAGATCCGCACTTCCAAATCCCGTGGGAGGAGGAAGAAACTGCCTCTGGTTCGATCCAAATCCTGACTGAATGTACCCTCCATTTGCGCCCGACAGATACGGAGACGAGGTAATACCCGGGCCGTTCATCCACAGGTAAGGGTTGGTGCCAGGTGACGCGTACTCGCCAAGTCCATAGCCGGAAGGGTGCGTTGGTGGCCTTTGCGCGTGGTGATGGTGAAGATTCTGTTGGTACATGCTGAAGTTGGTGTCGCAGTACACGGTCATGTCCAGGATGTCCTGTGCGTTATGGTGCTGGAGGGTCTGCTGGCTCGTCGGCTGCTGCCCAAACGCGTTCATAATCCGCTCTCCTTCTAGAAGCATGAAGCGAGCTGAGTTTCAGTGATCAGACCTGCTGGGTGTGCTTGTCTCATGAGTTTCCTCGAGAGTGCCAGACTGCGCTACTGGGAGGGTTATTTAACCTCTCCATGAGCGCATGCAGTGAATGAACTGCGAGCTGACGACCCCGCCCACTGTCACGATTCTCTTCAATTAACTTCTTCCAATATGCATCAATTTGGCGTCAAGATCTTAAAGCTGATAAACATGTGCCATGAAGGTGTTTGAAGAACCGCCTCATTTTTAGTTATGCAAATTAAATCAGTATAATTGTAATCTACTAATATAATAATCTATAATAATCTATTTAAAGTGTTTTTGTGGTTATTTATGGAGACCTATTAAGAGTTCAGATACATTAAAAAAAGATATCATCTTTTGTTAAAAAAACAGCTGATATATAAATTAGGGTAATACATAAATAAAAACCTCACATAAAGCAATAATTATTTAAATATTAAACAGGTAACTTTGAATAGCAAAAGTCAAATATTATTTTATGGGAAACGGGATTCTAACAATGAAATGAGATGGATGAGACAATGCAGATGATAATGATGTCCCGTGTGTATCATTTGTAATAATGTAAATGTATCATGACTGAACACCCCCCCCCCCCCCCCCAATTATTTAAATATCATAACAATCAGAGTGAACACAAACAGTATCGCTTGAATTTACAGATGGATAGACAAATGAAATCCATATGATAAAATAGAACTGCAGGTTTGAAATACTAACTATATATTATATAAACTAATTAATGTCAACGGATAAATCATTAATAATGCAATGAAATAAGCAAATATATGATAAGAAGTTAAATGTTTAAATTAATAATATTTTTAATTTCATATACGTTTACGCAATATTAGCCCACTTTAAAGTTTTCTCATGAAAATTCCTTATATATAATCATAGTATTTTATTATTACAGCTTTTTATTGTTAGATTCAGTCAGCAATTACATTATAAACCAAAAATCCCTAAATGTTGTAAAAGGCGTCGGAGTGAGAAAAATGACCACACAATAAAGACGAAGATAGTATTTCAAAAAAATAATTCTGTAAACAGCTTGCCTGTATTTTAAAACACAGTCATGTAATTCTTATGTCGATTGTAATATAAATTTGTAGCTAATAAAATACCAATTTCCCTGCATATATGCTTCTCTGTTTGCACATATTATCACCCTCATCCATTCGTGAACATTTCACCTGCAGTGTGTTTGGGGATTCGAAGACAATGACCAACAAATGTCCCTGTTCATACACAAACTACAGTAGAAAAATAATATCCACTCATGATTTTGTCAGTTTAACAATAGGAACAGAGAACTGTTATAAAACGCAAACAATGTGACCTATTTTCACATCAAAAACGAACAAAAACTAAATTTTTACCCTAAAAGAATCATTATGCATTTCACAAAGGAAGCTCTTAGACTGTATTAACATTGTTTTAATACATTTGGTGAAACCCACAACTATTAAGATATGAAAGCCGTCAAAACGTAAAAGACACAACGTCACGTGATTCAATTTTCCCATTTATTTCAATTGTCATGGCCAGCCAGGTCACATTAGATATCGCCACCTATCGCTCATAACTCACATCAACCGTGGATCATCTTGAGATTTCAGAGATTTTACCCAAATACAGGGTGTTCCTATGACGTGAGCCATATAATAACAATAAATGAATAATACTAAATTATATTGATAATGTATAATAATAAAACAAAAAGCAATCTGGAGTTGATGTATAAACCAAAGTTTGTTCTGTCAACAATTATTCCGACCATGATAATAAAACAACCCAGTGTTCACTATCTTAGTGTATGTTTCCCTCTTGTGGTGAGAAAAGGAGTGGATATTTTTTGGTTTAAATACTGATGAATGTAAAAATCAGCTCGGCCTATAGTACCGTAGTACGCTATATAAATGTATGAACTATTCTACAACCTTATGTTATCAAAAAATGAAAATACTACCTAAGCAATAAACTAAAATAAATTTTGGTTCAGACACTAACTTACTATAATAAATAAAGAACTTAACCTAAATTTGAAAAATTATATTAGCCTATATTGAATATTTTAATGAGACTATATGTATCCTAAATATAAATAAATAAGAAGAAAGCACCAGGCTAACTTTACACAGGTTTTTTGTCTCTCATGTGTTATGGGGACTTTCCATAGACATTTTATGCTGTACATGTCTATATCACCCTAAACCCAATCCTCACACAAACCTTTCTGCATTTTACACATTCAAATACACTTAGTCTAGTTTTATTAAAAGCTTTTTCCCCACGTGCCAAAATGATGCTGTTTTACTATGTTTCTATTTAATTGTATTAATTTGTACATTGATTTCAGCTTTTACTGGATAATCAACACACAAGGCTCAGGTTATTAGAGATGTTCATTTACGTCCTCTGATATTTGTTGGCACAGTAATGTTACTAGACAGAATAACAAATAAAATCAGGTGTTGTTGCTAATATCTCAAATCTTACAATTTACCAATTATATAGTTTTTCCCAATAACATAATAATTCTTTAACATAATAACAATATCATTTAGTTAATGTGGTCTTATGACACATAACATTGTCAATAAGAATATTTTTTTTTACAAAAACATTTTAAAGTTTAAAATGTTTTGGAAATATTCAGATTCTCTCCCTGGAGACTTTGTTTTAAGGGGATAGTGAACATGCAGGTATTTTTGTATAAAATACATTATACTTTTATTAACAGGAATTAAACAGGAGCAACAGGTTTGAAAAGTTTTTTCAGAATTAGAAAACAGATTCTTCCAATAACTTCACATGAGATTAGATCAAATGTCATAATGGGAGTTGTGTGGCATGAGAGGTGCTCATTGTCATGTCTCTAACTTACTGTAGCACACAGAGGACAAGATACACAACTGTATGATTGTGTTTGTGTGGATTACGTGAGACACCGAAGGGTAACAACAGACAGAAAAAAATGTTTCCCTTCCAGCAGAGCAACATTCCTTTTTAGCAGTTGCTTGACTTTTAAACAATGAACGTGATAAATTGCATGTTAAAGCAACATATGATTTATTTCTTGACATTAAACAATGATTGAAACAGCACTGACATAAAACACATTGGCCCTTCTAACATTACGGTGTTGCCTTTTCCACCCTTCTTAAATTCAGCTCCAAGCTGCTTGGAAAACCTCGATCAACCAGCTCTTGTTTCAGCTGAAAAATCAGACAAAAATGTTCAAATGCTCTTAGGCAAAATTGACATGTATGAGAAGTGTATTTTTATATTATAATTATAATTAATAATAATTAATAATTATATTATTGTAAATGCAACATACTTTCTCCAAAATGAATGGAATGTTTCCAATCTCTGTCAGATCCGAATATGAGGTGACTCTTATTTGAAGTCCAACGACAGTTTCTAAGAGACACACACCACATGACATATTGTGTTGAATTATTCATACAGTATTCTTGAGTATACATGAACATTGTACAGGAAAGATATATTAACATCACTGTGGGGAAGTCACGTCATTGCTTTTGAACAGAACCGTTGTGTTTTCTGTGTCTTTGGTGTTTTATAAGTGGAACATGCATGTAGTAGACACGTAAAATTGCTAAAATTAAGTGTCAGAACAAAAGATGCACTCTATCTAAAAGCGAATGCTCACCCAGACCTGCCTGAAACGCCTCCTGTAACCACACCCCCACAAATCTACATTAGTTCCTGGTATGATTTAACAAAGACTGGCCAAATGTATAGCAAGTAGGTGGGCGTGCCTGTCAGTACAATTGCTTTGGAACCACGATGTTCCAAATATGGTAGGAGGCGTCACATTTCCGTCACACGCTTGCAGTATTCGACCAATCACCACGCACTGGTTAACTTGCCAATCATAGCACACCTCGCTGTTCAGAGCGGTGAGTTTTGAAAAACATCTGCGCGTTTCAGATAGGCGGGAAAAGGGGAGATACAAACATGCACAATGTGTGGAAAATAAATCGTTTTTTAACCTACATCGTGTAGACACATTGCATAGCATCTCAAACACACGAAAAAAACATTTGTTTTAGCTGCCTCATATCACCCCTTTAATAAATACCGACATCTCCTAAGCAAACTAAAATGGTTTTGCATGTTACCTTGTTCACTGTCCACCCTGAAGACCCACCGACCCGGAACATTTACGTTACTGGAGTTCTTTAGGTTCGGAATGGTGTTTCCATCTCTTGAGTCAGGAATGACAAAATAACGCGCAGAGTTTACGGTGTCATAACCAGCCTGAAAAAAACACAAATCATGTTATTATCATTCGTAGAACATTTTTGCAATATTTCATGATTCTTTTGTGTGTTCGTTTACCAGCACCAAATCTGGTGTCAAGGCAATGTCTTCGTAATTCATGAGAACAAAAGACAAATAACCGTCTGAAATTAAAACCACTTGAAACGAGGATTCCTGCAAAGATGAGAAACGTGTCAGAGCTTTGCATGTCTGAGAGCCACACATCACTCGACACTGTCTGTGATCTTCCATCACAATCCATCAGGGTAAATGAAGCAGCCGAACTCACCGTGCCGGGGTGAAGAAAGTACGCGACTCGGTGCCAAGTTGCCACAAACACCCAAGTTGCGGTAAAACTGAGATCGGGGAAATAAAGGTTTATGTCCTGAGTGGCGTTTGCGAGCAGATCTCCTTCTATGTACTCTTTATATGAGATGAAACCATTCGGACTGACGTCAATGTCGGTCCAGAGAGGAGCGATGATATCTTCACCACTGTAGCTGGGTGGAGGGTCAGGAATAAAATCTGTTGATGGGTGGATGAATGAAAGATGCCCGTTGTTATTCACCTGCAGAAAAAAAGACGATATATCAGTCAACAGAGAAAAATACGACATTATGAACTGCAATGTATACAGGTTATGTTTGCAAAGCATTTTAAATAATAAAAATGAAACCGATTCTCACATAGAGCTGGTGGTACATACGGCCAAAGAAAACAAAGTGACGCGACAGGCCAACATAAGTTGAGTTTTCATCTTCAACAGCAATACTTCCAGCGACTGAATCGAATGGATAGAAATTCCCTGGGGCTTAAAAAAAGAAAAAAGAATTTAAGGCTCAAGTGATGATAATCTGAATGGTTCATTCATATTCATTCTTTTACTGCGTTGCATGTTCAACAGGGTGAACTGGTTTTAGTTCAGATCTAGGCCTATATTTACCCATTTGTGCTGTTGTCACCTGATCTGTTGAGGAAAACAAGCAATATTTGTATTTTTTACATTTTACATTACATTTTTTATTTTTGTATGAGTATTTGTATTTGTAATGTATATTTAAATACAATGGCATTTGTGTTTAGATGTTACAATGATAAGTGTGACATTCAAATAGAAAATCAAACTCACCGAGTGACAGGATTGACATCAACAGCAGGAGATGTTGCTGAAGAGATCTCATGATGACTTTGGGGTCCTGGTGCTGTAATAAGAGACAGCTTTAATATTTATATCCCGAACACTTTTTGATTTTTTTACGTATTTGCACTGAAAAAACAATATACAGGTATATAAAAAACAGCGAATTTGGACATCTGCGGTTTCGGAAAAACGACATGTATATATACACACATAAACATTAAATTATATTACTCAATATGCAATGGTTTTAAACAATATCCATCAAATACATCAAATAAAAATTAAATACATTAAAAGAGATGTTTAATTCGTTATACCTCAAACAGGTTTAAGGAGCAGACTGGTGATCTTGCTGTAGGTGAAATTCCTTCAAATCACAGACACAAACTGTGACTCGAATTTGACTCGCTTTATAGTTAAGGGAGGGACACACACATGAGAGGGATGTCCTTTATGAGAACAATGCCTGCTGAAGTTTGCCTGATAGAGTATTCTTGTGTTAAGTTGCAACTGTTGAAAGTTTAAAGGAGTAAATATACACTACTGGTCGATAGTGATTGAACACTTATGGACTTATGGATATTTTTTCCATTTACGAAAAAATAAGATCATAAAAATTGTAGAATTATACAAAGGCGAGGATTATGCTATACGACTCAAAAATCTAATCAAAAAATAAAAATTGTTATAATTTTCTGTCTTCAATTAAAAAGTCACTTTTTGGCTAAAATTTACATAATTTTGCAGATAAGCTACTTTTTGGCGTTTCACCCAAATTTGTTTGAGTAAACGTGATCCATTTTCAAGTCATTTTCTATTAAATACAATTTTATATGCTTATAATGAAAAAGATTATATTTATTGAAGTCTATGAGAAAGGAACACAACATTATGTTTCATTTTTGTTATTTTAATGAGCTATAACCACAGAGCTTCTTAACCATGTATGTGATTTTTAAATGAACATTGGCAGAGAACATTTGTTCTTTATCTCCTTTATTTACCCTTTAAGCCACAACATGTAAAATAATAAAAAAGCAATTTAAAGAAAAAACCCAGGCTGGATTTTTATTGACTTATATTCAGTTTATCCAGCACATGTGGTGTCAATGCATCATTACTGCCAAAAAACATTTACCAAGATGTTGAAAAGCGTTTTAAAGTTATCCTTAAGCAATCTATGAAGGCAAGTGCAAAGCAAGTATTTAAGGCGTTTAAAAGAGATAGAGTTAATAAAGACATTCAATAACACAAAAGAAAGCAACAAACCAAAGAAAGTTCTTATTTAAGATATAAAGTGTAATGTTTTTTATTTGTTCAACACACTTCTTCATCATTTGTGCATGTGTGTATGAGAAACAGAAAGTGAGTTGAAGATTGAAAGGCACACAAACATTCCTGAGACCAGACAATGGCATGATTCTCCACCATCAGAGACTTAAACTGGTTTGGATAAACCTTCACGGGGTTTTCTTAACTCTTCGTGCGGAAAGCTGCACGTCACTTGACAGGCCGCGAATAACCAGCTCATGTTTTATCTGAAACAAAGGTGAAGCGACAGTTTAACATTTCTTGCAGATTACTGTTTATTATAAGATGCTTTTGAATAAATAGTCAAACTAAGCGTGACTTACTTGCTCCAAAACAAACGCAAGGTTTCCTCCTTCTATTAGGTCCAAATATGAGGTCACTGTCATTTGAAGACCGACTACATTTTCTGAAGAGATGAAAGAGTAACAACGTGTGAAAAACCAACTCATAAAATAAAATATGTACGTTTAATGATCATAAATGTAATGCTTACCTGGATACGCCATGAAGGCCCAGCGACCCGGAACGTGTACATTACTTGTGTGCTTGAGGTTTGGGACGAGGTTCAAATCGTTTGAACCAGGAATGACAAAATAATGTGTGGAGCCTATTGTGCCATAACCGGCCTATTTAAAACATAAAATCAAATACTGTGTTTATAAACCAAACCTAGAAATATTCATATAATGTGTTACTGTGATATAGTTTGTTTTACCTCTGCTTCACGACCAAACACAGAAATGTCACCATAGTTCATCAAGATAAAAGAATGACTTCCATCTGAGATTAAAACAACTTGAAACGAGATTATGTGAGAAAAATTAAAAAAACTGTCACAGCCGTTCTTACCACAAGAAATGATTTACAGAATAAAACAAACAACAATCTTACCGGGGCTGCATGCTGGTAAAACCCACTTTCATCCCAAGTTTGAACAAAGTCCCAAGTTGCCACAAAGACCCAATTAGCGTTGAAGCTCAAACCAGGATAATAACTTTTTATATCTTCAGTGGCGCGTGTGAGCACATTTCCAGATGTGTACTCCTGATAGTAAACTATACCAAATCCAAAATCATCCAGATCTGTCCAGAGAGGAGCGATTAAATCTTCACCGTAAGATGAAAAAGACAAAGGTTCCATCTCTGCAATGGGTTGGCTGAACGAAAGGAGTCCATTATTGTTCACCTGTGTTAAGAGAAATCAATCAAACAGAATGTCACAGAGGTTTTTCATGGCTGTGTACATTTACAGTTGTATTTAAAATAATGGAATTGAATTCTCACATATATCATATTGTACGAGCGGCCAAAATACAGAAATGGCCTGGACAGGCTAACTTCAACAACGCTTTCAGCAGCGAAAACAAACAGTTGTGTGTCTCCTGCCGTCAAACCAACTGGATAGAAGTTCTCTGGTGACGCAAAGAGAAGAAACACAAACACAATTTGATGGAGGTGTTGACATTTCACCCTTATTTAAGATGTTTACCAAACATTGTGTGTTCAGGTTGTGAGAAACACTATTTTCAATTCAAGAGTCTGTCCATACCTGTAAATTGTACAATGCCTGTTTAAAGAAAAATAAAAATAATTAAATTCCTAAAGAACATACAAAATATTACACACAGTACAGGTGATGACTATGTAGTATTTGACAAGAATTTGATTGTTATTCTACAATACATCATGAATGAGAAATGTGCCATCGTTACTTTCCAAAAGTGCTGTAATAGTACAAAATAAAAATATTTCTAACATACGGCATATGTAAATGAAATCTACCTTGATTTGCAGAGAAAGCCCAACGACCTTGAACGTTTACATTTGATGAGTATTTGAGGTTTGGGATGAGGTTTCCATCGGTTGAATCGGGAATGACGAAATAATGTGTGGAGCCTATTGTGTCATAACCCGCCTGTTAAAAACATAAAATCAGATCCAAAGTAAACAAACTGAACCATTACAGAGTATAAAATATTGTTTATGTGATCACTTTCTTTTACCTCCACTGGAAAACTTATCACATCAACGTCACCGTAGTTCATCAGGATAAAAGAACGACTACCATCCGAAATTAAAACCACCTGAACTGAGATTAACTGAAAAGATTTGAAACATTCATCGTCACATTTACAGGCACAGCAGTTTGTGTCAAAACTTTTAAACTTTAAAGGTTTGAAAAGCAAACCTACCGGAGCTGAATGATTTGAGAATACATTCCCATCCCAAGTTTGAACGAAGTCCCAAGTTGCCACAAAGACCCAAGAAGCGCTGAAGCCCAGACCAGGATAATAACGGTTTATATCTTGAGTGGCGCGTGTGAGCACTTCTCCAGATGTGTACTCGTGATAATAGTACGCACCGAGACCATAGTCATCGAGTTCAGTCCAGAGAGGAGCGATTAAATCTTCACCTCCATATGGAAAAGGAAAAGGGTTCGCCTCTGGTATCTCTCGGCTTAATGAAAGAAGTCCATTATTGTTCACCTGTATTAAGAGAAATCAGTAAAAATCAACCAGACAAACAGCGAAGGATGAACTAACTTGAATGCTATAGTGGTTTATCAGAGCTGTGTTGATGAAATTCTTACATATATCAGGTGATAGTGACGCCCAAAATACTGAAATGGACTGGACAGGGTAACCCAATCAAAGTTTTCAGTCTCAGCAACAAGAGTTTGTTTGTCTCCTGCCGCCAAACCAACTGGATAGAAGGTCTCTAGTTACACAAAGAGAAGAAACACAAACACAATTTGAGGGAGGAGTTTACATTTCACCCTTATTTAAGATGTTTACCAAACATTGTGTGTTCAGGTTGTGAGAAGCACTATTATCAATTCAAGAGTCTGTCCATACCTGTAAATTGAACAATTCCTGTTTAAAGAAAAAGAAAAAGAATTGAATTCCTGAAGAACATACAAAATAACACAGAACAGGTGATGACTATGTAGTATTCTACAAGAATTTGATTGTTATTCCAGAATGCATCATGAATGAGAAATTTGCCATCGTTACTTTCCAAAAGTGCTGTAACAGTACAAAATAAAAATATTTCTAACATACGGCATATGTAAATGAAATCTACCTTGATTTGCAGAGAAAGCCCAACGACCTTGAACGTTTACATTAGTTGAGTATTTGAGGTTTGGGATGAGGTTTCCATCGGTTGAATCAGGAATGACAAAATAATGTGTGGAGCCTATTGTGTCATAACCCGCCTGGTAAAAACAAAAGAAATCAAATACGAAGTTAATATACTGAACCAGTAAATGTTATAAAATGTTGTTAAAGTGATCCCTTTCTTTTACCTTCGCTTGAAAGCCTATTTCAATGTCACCGTAGTTCATCAGGATAAAAGAACGACTACCATCCGAAATTAAAACCACCTGAACTGAGATTAACTGAAAAGATTTGAAACATTCATCGTCACATTTACAGGCACAGCAGTTTGTGACAAAACTTTTACCTTTTATAGGTATAAAAAACAAACCTACCGGAACTGAAAGATCTGAATATGTATTATCTGCAAGAGTGTCCCAAGTTGCCACAAAGACCCAAGTAGCGCTGAAGCTCAGACCAGGATAATAACGGTTTACATCTTGAGTGGCGCGTGTGAGCACATCTCCAGATGTGTACTCCTGATAATACGCACCGACACTATTGAGTTCAGTCCAGAAAGAAGCGATTAAATCTTCACCTCCATACGGAAAAAGCAAAGGGTCGATCTGTGATCTCTCTCGGCTGAGTGAAAGGAATCCATTATTGTTCACCTGTATTAAAAGAATTCAGCTCAAATCTACCAGACAAAAAGCGATAGATGAACTAACTTGAATGCTACAGTGGTTTATCAGAGCTGTGTTGATGAAATTCTTACATATATCAGGTGGTACTGCCGCCCAAAATACTGAAATGGACTGGACAGGGTAACAGGGGAGAAGTTTTCATTATCAGCAACAAGAGAGTGGTTGTCTCCTGCTGCTGAGCCAAATGGATAGAAGTTCTCTGGTGTCGCAGAAAGACAAAACAAACATTGATTTACATTTGAGTCTCATTTATGATGATTGTTGTATTAAGTCACAATAGTTTAAATCAAGGCTCTGTTCTTACCTTGCCATTGAAGACCTGTTTAAAGAAAAAAAAAGCATTCAATTCCAACACACTTGTGTGAAGAATACTAATATAAAAACATCATACAGGTGTAACAGATGATGACTAGAACTGTCAATATTTGCTATCTTACAATTACAATCACTTGATTGAATAATTTTGAAATTATTTATAATTAGTCTAAAAATTAGCTGTAGACACAAATGCAACAGCAAGAACATTACACATCATACTTAAAAACTGGCATAAAACACATCATCATAAACAACACTGAGTGTAACATACTTGAAGGAGTAGTGATTGTGGTCTTTGATGTCACTGATTGACTTGTTTGTTGTGGAGTCACTGAAAGAATAAACACACCAAAACATCATAAAAGAGTTATAATAAAAGGGCAACATGCAAGACATTCATATATTTGGTTGTTCAGATGAATGTAACATGAATATTCGATCAGATTTTAGATCAGGGGTTCTCAACCTTTTTGACTCCAAGGCCAATATCCAGCAATATTCAAAGGCCCCCTCCTGCTCACAAAAACTGATTTAAAGGAGCCCGTCTTTGCTGTTTTCGACACATTGATGATGTTTTTTGGGTGTTTAAAAATGGATGTTCATGTTTCTAATTTCAAAAAACGCTTTATATTTCAAGTCTATTGTTCACCGCTGTCCCTCTTTTAACAAAACGACTGGATTTCTTCTGGTCTGTATAAAGTCCCTCCATCCGAAACACTCTGATTGGTAAAGCTGACTAAAGCTTCTCAGGCTGTTGTGATTGGTCGGTCCCCCTCTCAGTGCACGAGAATTCATAAGCTTTGACTTTGAGCAATAAACAGTAATAACTTCCCTTTATTAGTTATCAACATGCAGATTGATCGAAGTGTAACGGAGTTCTGCTGGTGCATGTGAAAACGTCAGTCTTTGTTAGAGAGCGCAATTTTTCCTACTATGGCGAGGGAAATGACACCAGACCGAATGGCGTCAGACCGGTTTTATTATCACTAATAACAGAAGAGTTTTGACTTTTTATATTAGACACGAGTTGGATAATAAAACCAGGAGATTGAACAGGAGACATTTGCAAGCAGGACTTCAATGGACGTTTCATAGAAGTGTTTTAGAGGTAAGTGCACACACACAATAACAGTGTATTATACAGAACATTTACATTTAGGCATTTGGCAGACGCTTTTATCCAAAGCAACTTACATTGCTTTACCCTATACATTTTACATAGGTACTTGCAATCCCCAGGGATCGAGCCCACAACCTTGCATTGTTAACGCAATGCACTTACCAATGAGCTACAGAACAGCTTTCACAGCTGATGTTAAAGTCATGGAAGCTGTTATTTCACCGTTGGTTATCTTAGAATGTGTGTAGCTGAACTTGTATTTCCAGCTGTACGACTGTGATGAAAGTGAAAGTAGTTTAGCGCGTAGCTCTGTCAAATGTTAACGATCTCTGTTAACCGAACACTACTCCAGCGGCTCTTCCTCTTCTATAAGGAAGGTTATGCCCCTTTTTGGGGGAATTCCTTTGGGCGGAGTTTATTAAAAGAACTCAGAATGATGACATCATGTACCCGGGAAGTAGAGGACAGTAGTCTGATCCAGCTGTTCTCTGTAGTTCTTGAAAAGCGAATTCTTTTAAGACAACATCTCGCTTGGCAATGAACTTTGAGCTTTATCATTTTGCAGGTATTATTTATGCTCTTACGGCAACATTGCACACTAACTAAAGCTTAAAAAATTATATCACGGGGAAAGTGGCCTCAATGTATTTCAATGCTCATTTTGTCAAATTAGTCATCCTGAGCCCCCCTTGGAAGTCAGCTGGGCACTGCCAAATCTACCCCCCCCGTTGAGAACCGCTGGTTAAGATCTTATTGAAAGTAAAGTCTGTATTTACCTGTGGTTGTTTGTGCCCTGGCTGATGAAGAAAAATTCAAAAATAAGTAGTAAAATGTTCATTTAAATGTCTTTGTAATAGTCAAATTAAAACTGTTATTGACATGACAAGAGCCTACCCAGAGACAGAACTGATATGAACGTCAGGAGATGAATTTGTGAAATTCCCATGATTCCTATGAGTACAAAGCCAAAGGTAAAACCTGTTCTAAACATAAAAAAGAAGAATGAATCTTGTGAGAAATGAGAGACACGCTCTTAAAAATAAATGTCCGTCGACAAATAAATTCCATATAAGAGTAGTTTTTGTACGGTCCCATAAAGCACCTTTAACATCCGAAGAATCTTTCACAAAAAAGCTCTTTCTAGTGGAAAACGTTTTTAGATTATGAAAGGTATCGAGCCGGGGTCGGCAACATTTGCGACCAAAAGAGACACCAAAAAAAAAATTTGTCTGAAGCCGCAAAATATAAATGGTTCATCTTCGGCATCGCAGTGCAGAACCTTTTGTAGCACATTTATTTTTAAGATTATACTATTGCCTGACAAAAGTAAACCGAACAAGAATTAATTGAAGTATTAAATTTCATTCAAAAGTATTTCTATTATTTTTTTTTACACTATTGCATTGTTCAAATGTTTAAGAGAAAATACAGTAATGCAACAGGAAAAATCCGGAAAATTATGAAACACATGATATTAAATTATATGGTATACATTATCAACTGTAAACTACAATAATCTAAAGGATTATATCACTTAGTGGAATTGTTAATGTTGATTATTTTTATTAATCAATAAATGCAACTATTTATTGAACATAGCTTGATATCATAATGCTGCTAGCTTCTATTATATCATTGTTTTGTCAAAGATACTAAACGTAAAATGAAACATAAACTTAAATAAAAACAACTTATAGACTTACCTCAAATAGTTTCATGCAACAGGCTCTCGCACCTGCTGTGTCAAACTGTCGAAACAGAAGTTTTCTGAGTTTTTAAACGTGACACGACCCATAAACAACTCCCTGTCAGACAGCGCTGTGATGTCATTTACACTACCAGCAACTGTTTGAACAAAACTCAACATCACAGTTGTGTAACAATTCAAACTATTATTGCCTTTTATTTTATGTGTGACCAAAAAAACTGAAGAACTTCTAGGTCAAATGTTTATTTAATAAAGCAGTTATTAAAACAACTCAAAGTAATACTGAAAAACATCACTTAAACTCTGTATAAATGTAGGCCTATGTACTTTCTACAACCCTAATGTTATTAAAAAATAGAAATATTGCCTAAAATAAGTTTAGGTTCAGACACTAACTAAAATAAATAAATTATACTACGCATATCTTAAACATAAATAAACGAGACAAAAGCACAGTGTTATGGGGACTTTCCATAGACATCATTATTTTATACTGTACACGGCCAGTGTATATCACTCTTTACCCAACCCTCACACAAACCTTTCTGCATCTTTTAATTTTCAAATATACAATCTAGTTTTATTTAAAAGCTTTTTCCTCATGTGCCAAAAAAAATTCGCCACAGAGTATTACTATGTATCTATTTATTTGTATTAGTTTGTATATTGATTTCAACATTTACTGAATAATCAACACACAAGGCTCAGGTTATAAGAGATGTTCAATTACAGGTTGGTTGCCACAGTAATGTTACCAGACAGAATAACAAATAAAATCAGGCGTTGTTGCTAATATATTTAATATATCTGTTGCTTTACCAATTGCATAATTTCCCCAATCATCTTTAACATAGTTACGTTATTTTGAAAGAGAAATGTTGGCGTAATATTTTGAGTGCTGCATGCTGGGAAATGTTGTTCTTTTGTCGCTCTGACTATCCTCTCTGGTCTCTGATTGACAACAGGTGCTCCACATTACCGGTCACTTGGAGGAGACTGATTTTAAGCAGGAGGGATCTGTTCTCCGAGGAGAGACTGCTTCTCTTTAGTGTTATGTTATCCCATGCAAAGAGTGGATTCGCAGTGATTGAAGTAATATACTTTTTTGTGGGCAAACGTGTGGAATAAATTATTTACTGTTGTTGTCTACAGTGATCTTAAGTGATAGATTAGTTGTGCTATAGCTATGATGCTACCAGCGCGTGTTGGCTTGCTATTTTTAAGTTATAAAATATCTAAATGGAAATATTCAGATTCCCTCCATGGAGACTTTGTTTTTAGGGCATTGTGAACATGGAGGTGTTTGTGTATAAAAACTAAGAGCGACAGCATTTTCAGAAATCAGAAAACAAATTTTTCCAATAACTTCACATGAGATTAGATCAAATGTCATAATGTGAGTTGTGTGGTATGAGAGGTGCTCATTGTCACGTCTCCAACTTACTGTAGCACACAGAGGACAAGTTACACTACTGCATGATTGCCTTTGTGAACATTACGTGAGACACCAAAGGGTAACAACAGACAGAAAAAAATGTTTCCCTTCCAGCAGAGCAACATTCCTTTTTAGCAGATGCTTATCTTCAAATAAATTATAAATGTGATCAATTGCTTTTCTTAAAAGCAAATATTTATTTAAACAGCACTGACATAAACTTCTTAAATTCAGCTCCACGCTGCTTGGAAGACCTCGATCAACCAGCTCCTGTTTCAGCTGAAAAAATCTGACAGAAATGTTCAAATGCTCTTAGGCAAAATTGACATAGCCTGTTTCAGTGGTGCTTTGAATCTTTATGTACTTTTGTGCTGGGTATTATTAATGACTCCCTGGGTAGTGGTGTTGTGTCAGAGGCACTTAAAATTGCTGCTGTCACCCCTGTACCTAGAACAAACAATATTGTTTTTGACAACCCAATTTTTTTTTCAGCCATCATCAAATCTTCCCTTCCTTGCAAAAATCTTAGAACAAATTATTGCTTCTCAATTGCGGTCTCACCTAACTGTCAATGATCTCTTTGAACCCCTTCAATTTGGCCTCCTTCCATTGCAAAGCACTGAAACAGCTTTGGTTAAGTTCACAAATTACATGTTAATTGCTTCTGATACTGGGGATCTATCGATATTGATTCTTCGGGATCTTGGTGCCACTTTCGACACTATCGATCATTGTATTTTACTCTCCCACAGACAGTTTTTGGTGTTTCTGACTCTGCTATTACCTTACAGAACGCAAGCAATTTGTTGTATTGGGCGGTTGTAGATGTGAGGTCGGGGTGGTGAAATCTGGAGTGCCCCAGGGTTCAATTTTGGGCCCTATACTTTTTAGCATGTACATTTTTCCTTTGGTGAAACTTCTGAGATCACTTGGACTTCACTTTCATTTTTATGCCTATATACATACATTCAAAATACAGTGTTTACGCAACGGTTTCTTTTCTTTCTCAATGTATCTCTAAGATAAAATATGTCTGTCTGATTATTTTCTCTGTTTGAACAGTGACAAGACTGAAGTGATGCTCATTGGTTCACCTCACCAGTTACGTCAAACTGAGCTTTAAGCCATAAAAGTGGATGGCTCTATTTTACAGTTTCAAACTAAATAAAAAAATTGGGAGTGACATGTGATGCTAACTAAACATTTGGTCTACATGTTCAGAATACAGTTTAAGTACCTTTTTAACTATATCTCAGAACATATCTCAGAAATATTGCCAAATTACGCCCCATGCTGTCTTTTTCTGAGGATGAAAAATTAATTAACACATTTGTTTTCTCTCGGATTGACTATTGCAATGCATTGTTGGCTGGAGCATCAAAAGCTACCCTTATATTACAGTTCAAAACTCTGCAGCTCGCATCCTGACTAGGACAAGTGCAAGTGTTCCATAACACCTTTTTTGGAAACCTTACATTGGCTTCCTGTCTAATTACAAATTGATTTTAAAATCCTTCTGCTGACATACAAGGCCTTAAATGATTTGGCTCCACAATATTTGTCAGATCTTTTGGTACCCTACAACCCCAGCACGTAACCTCCGTTCTACTGAAGCTGGTCTTTTAATGGTCCCGGCAACTCGCTTAAAATCTATGAGTGATAGGAATTTTTCCTCTCTGGCTCCAAAGCTATGGAATTCTCTTTCCTTTGAGATAAGAAATGCAGAATCTCATAATATTCTTAAATCCTCTCTTAAAACTTACTTTTTTAGGGTAGCTTTTCTGTAAGATATGTGAGTGCTTTGTTTTTCTTTATATTTGCATTGTATAATATTTTTAGTGAAATTGCATGTTTCTCTTTTTGTCTTTCTTGTTGTTATTGATCTCTAGAATATGTTAAATTTGTGTCCCTCTATTCTGACCTATGTGAAGCACTTTGAGATGCTACTTTTAAAGGCGCTATATAAAATAAAGTAATCACTGGGGTTCTTTTGGTTCGGAATGGTGTTTCCATCGCTTGAGTCAAGGATGACAAAATAACGTGCAGAGTTTACAGATTCATAACCAGCCTGAAGAAACAATGACAAAACAAATGATGTCATTATCATTAATATTTTTGTAATATTTCATGATTCTTGTTTTGTGTTCGTTTACCAGCACTAAATTTAGTGTCACGGCAACGTTTTTGTTGAAGAAAAATAACCCTCAAATTAAAACCCCTTGAAACAAGGATTCCTGCAAAGATGAGAAACGTGTCAGTGCATTGCTTGTCTGAGAGCTCAACATCACTCGGCACCGTCTGTGATCTTCCATCACAATCCACCAGGGTGAACACATCCAACAGAGACACAAAAAAAATCTACATGAACTGACCTGCAAGTCTCATTTATGATGCAGATTCTCAGGGAGCTGGTGGTAAATGCGGCCAAAGAAAACAAATGGACACGTGAGGCCAATATAAATTTAGTTTTAATCTTCAACAGCAGTAATTCCAGCGACTGAGTCAAATGGTTAGACATTTCCTGGGGCTTAAAAAAAGAATAAAGAATTTAAGGCTCAAGTGATGATAATCTGAATGGTTCATTCATATTCATTCTTTTACTGCGTTGCATGTTCAACAGGGTGAACTGGTTTTAGTTCAGATCTAGGCCTATATTTACCCATCTGTTGTCACCTGATCTGTTGAGGAAAACAAGCAAGATTTTAATGTATATTTTAATACAATGGCATTTGTGTTTGATGTTACAATGATAAGTGTGACATTCAAATAGAAAATCAAACTCACCGAGTGACAGGACTGACATCAACAGCAGGAGATGTTGCTGAAGAGATCTCATGATAACTTGTTTCGGGGTCCTGGTGCTGTAATTAGAGACATCTTTAATATTAAAAAAATTACATTATCATGGTCACCTCTCATGTTTGTCACTGGGTTTTGCAAATACCTAAAAAACAAAAAGGATTTAAAAGTGCTTGTTAACGTTGACAATTTTTAATAATTAATAAAGTTAATAATTTAAAAAAGTGTATTGTTTTGATGTATTTATATATATATATATATATATACAGTATTTATATTGAATTGTACAAATTATATATATAAATATATACACACATAAACATTGCCTTATATAAAATATAATGCACTGCTTTTAAGCAATATCCATCAAATTCATCAAATTATGGCAACAATTAAACTAATTAAAAGTGACGATAAATTCAGAATATCTCATAGGTTTGTGGAGCAGACTGTTGTTCTGGCTGTAGGTGAAATTCCCGACACAGACCCAAACTGTCACTCTTATTTGACTCGCTTTGTAGCAGTGAAGGGAGGGACACAGACATGGAAGGGATGCATGACAAATGCCCTTTATGAGAACAATGCCTGCTGGAGTTTGCCTGATAGAGTATTCTTGTGTTAAGTTGCATCTGTTGTAGGTTTAAAGGAGTAAATATACAAATATACACTACTGGTCGATAGTTATTGAAAACTTATTCATAATTTTTCCATTAAGAAAAATAGTTAGATCATCAAACTTGTAGAATAACACACAGGGAACTATAAGGATTATGCTATACGACAAAAAAATCAAACAAAAAATAAAAGTTGGAATAATTTAGTGTCTTCAATTAAAAAGTCTCCTTTTGCCTAAAATTTGCAAAATTGGCTTATTGGCTGGCTTTTTTATTATTATGTAAAAGTGATGTTAATTTACATTTATAGAAGTCTATGAGAAAACAACACAACATTATGTTTTAGTTTTTGTTATTTTCATCATTAGTTCATCAAAACATAAAAGATAAACCATGACCACAAAGCTTCTTAACCATGTATGTTATTTTTAATGAACATTGGTAGAGAACATTTGTTCTTTATCTCCTTCATTTACCCTTTAAGCCACAAAATGTAAAATAATTAAAAAGCAATTTAAAGAAAAAATCCTGGCTGGATTTTTATGGATTTATATTCAGTTTAGCTAGCACAGGATGTGGTGTCAGTGCATCATTTTTTATTCATTCATTCATACATTCATTACTGCCGAAACATATTTATAAAGATGTTTAAACAGATTTAGCAATCTATGAAGGCAAGTTCAAAGCAAGTATTTAGTGTTTAAAAGACATACAGTTAATAAAGACATTCAATAACAGAAGAAAGCAAAAACAAACAAAATGTAGTTATTATATAGAATAACCAGTGATTTTTATTAATATTATTAAATAATGAAATGTAACAGCTTTTTATTTGTTCAAAACACTTCTTCATCATTTGTGCATGTGTGTTTGACGTACAGAAAGTGAGTTGAAGATTGAAAGGCACACAAACATTCCTGAGCAACATAAATTTTTGCTTCATTCCTCTGATAATAACATGATTCTTCACCATCAGAGACGTAAACTGGTTTGGAAAAACCTTCACGGGTTTTTCTTAACTCTTCGTGCGGAAAGCTGCACGTTACTTGGCAGGCCACGAATAACCAGCTCATGTTTTATCTGAAACAAAGTTGAAGCGACAGTTTAACATTTATGCATATTACTGTTTATTATAAGCGTCTTTTGAATAAATAGTCAAACTAAGCGTGACTTACTTGCTCCAAAACAACCGCAAGCTTTCCATTATCTGTTAGGTCCAAATATGAGGTGACTTTCATTTGAAGACCTACTAAATTTTCTGAAGAGAAGAAAGAGTAACAACGTGTGAAAAACCAACTCATAATATAAAATATGCATGTTTGATGATCATAAATGTAATGCTTACCTGGATACGCCATGAAGGCCCAGCGACCCGGAACGTGTACATTACTTGTGTGCTTGAGGTTTGGGACGAGGTTCGAATCGTTTGAACCAGGAATGACAAAATAATGTGTGGAGTCTATTGTGCCATAACCGGCCTATTTAAAACATAAAATCAAATACGACGTTAACATACTGAACCAGAATAGAGTATAAAATGTTTTTAATGTGATCACTTTCTTTTACCTTAGCTTGAAAGCTATTTTCAATGTCACCGTAGTTCATC
Source organism: Triplophysa dalaica (assembly GCF_015846415.1). NCBI lineage: Eukaryota > Metazoa > Chordata > Actinopteri > Cypriniformes > Nemacheilidae > Triplophysa > Triplophysa dalaica. Next base: position 20,544,893 of record NC_079558.1, read on the forward strand.
AGGATAAAAGAACGACTTCCATCCGAAATTAAAACCACCTGAACTGAGATTAACTGAAAAGATTTGAAACATTCATCGTCACATTTACAGGCACAGCAGTTTGTGTCAAAACTTTTACACTTTATAGGTATGAAAAACAAACCTACCAGAACTGAAAGATCTGAATATGTATTATCTGCAAGAGTGTCCCAAGTTGCCACAAAGACCCAAGAAGCGCTGAAGCTCAGACCAGGATAATAACTGTTTATATCTTGAGTGGCGCGTGTGAGCACATCTCCAGATGTGTACTCCTGATAATACGCAACGACACTATAGAGTTGAGTCCAGAAAGGAGCGATTAAATCTTCACCTCCATACGGAAAAAGCAAAGGGTCGATCTGTGGTCTCTCTCGGCTGAGTGAAAGGAATCCATTATTGTTCACCTGTATTAAGAGAATTCAGCTCAAATCTACCAGACAAACAGTGAAGGATGAACTAACTTGAATACTACAGTGGTTTATCAGAGCTGTGTTGATGAAATTCTTACATATATCAGGTGATACTGCCGCCCAAAATACTGAAATGGACTGGACAGGTTAACAGGGGTGAAGTTTTCATTATCAGGAACAAGAGAGTGGACGTCTCCTACTGCCGAGCCGAATGGATAGAAGTTCTCTGGTGTCGCTGAAAGACAAAACAAACATTGATTTACATCTGAGTCTCATTTATGATGATTGTTGTATTAAGACACAATAGTTTAATTCAAGGCTCTGTTCTTACCTTGCCATTGAAGACCTGTTTAAAGAAAAAAAAAGCATTCAATTCCAACACACTAACAGGTGATGACTAGAAATCTCAGTATTTGTTTTGTTTTGTACAGCTGCATTTTCTCCATAATTTGATTTGATTCTTTTAAATTATTTATTTTAGTACAAAAATAAGCTATAGGCACAAATGCAACAGCAGGGACATTACAGTCAAAAACTGTCATAAAACACACCATCATAAACAACACTGAGTGTAACATACTTGAAGGAGTAGTGGATGTCGTTGTTGATGTCACTGATTCACTTACTTGTTGTGGAGTCACTGAAAGAATAAACACATCAAAACACCATAAAAGAGTTTTTGAAAAAGGGCAACATGCAAGACATTCATATTTTTGGTTGTTCAGATGAATGTAACATGAATATTTGATCAGATTTTAGATCAGGGGTTCTCAACCTTTTTGACTCCAAGGCCAATATCAAGCAATATTCAAAGACCCCCTCCTGCTCACAAAAACTGATTTAAAGGAACCCGTCTTTGCTGTTTTCGAGGCATTGATGATGTTTTTTGGGTGTTTCAAAATACATGTTCATGTTTCTAATTTAAAAAAACGCTTTATATTTCAAGTCTATTGTTCACCGCTGTCCCTCTTTTAACAAAAAGACTGGATTTCTTCTGGTCTAAAGCTTCTCAGGCTGTTGTGATTGGTCGGTCCCCCTCTCAGTGCAAGTGAATTCATAAGCTTTGACTTTGAGCAATAAACAGTATGTGATGTAGAGCCTTAGCAAGTTAGAGGTAAATGTAAACAAACCAAACTGTTTTGAAAGATCTTTATTTTGGTAATTCTTTCTGAGAAACGGTTACATGAAAGGTGCACATTCCATGTTGACCGTTTCTAGATTGGATAAATAATGTGTGGGTATTAATGTTTTGTGTTTCTTTGTCTTACCGGTGCTGGTTGTTAACTAGTAGGAGGGTTTGCAACCAGGAAACCGACCTTGTCATCCTGGAGGGGCGGAGTTGGTCATTAAGAATATTGGGACTAAACTTCATTGATGAATGTATCTTTGATGAATTTAAGGTTGTATAATGTATTGTTAACACTAAAGGTTATTAAAGAAGTTGTTTGAAAGCTTATGGCCCCTCTCTAGCTTTATGAATGTTAGTTAAGTAACTAAAGAGGGGTTACCATTGGCTAATTTGAAAATGGAAGGAGGAGTTAAAAGCTATAAAAGAACAAAGAGCTGGGCTGAACGAAACAAAGGTGTATGTTGGACTAGTAGCCAACTTGTTGAGAGTTCTTTTTGTTTTCTTTTTGGTTTGTTTCTGGTGAACTTCTGTTTGTTGGGACATGATCCTTGTACTAACTTGATTGAAACTCTAAGTAAAGACATTTCTCTCTTGAATAATGCTGGAGTCCTTGCCTACTTTCCTATTTACTGCCACTGCCTCGGCTACCTTATCACAATTGGTGTCAGAAGTGGGATTTGGAGTCTTCAAGGAGTAATTGGCAGTAGAAGAGGCAAGTTATACATTTCAAGATGGCCGCTAAAGGACAGGGATTGCCTCAAAGGTGTACCAGAGCTCATCCAGTGTTGTTTTCTGAAGGAGAGGAGGAGGAGGAGGAAAAGCAAGCAGGAGATCTGGATGTGGAGGTGGAGGCATCAGAGGGAGCCATGACCGACTTGTTTCAAGTGGTGGAGGTGCAAGAACCGGTAGTGAGACCAAAGACTGGTAAATTCGGTACACCTCGAGAAAGTGCGGAAAGAGTTCCGGGAGGTCAAGATTTCCTTTCAGAAATAAGACAATTCATGACACAACAACAAAGAAATGAAAAGATATTGTTTGATGAATTAAAGGTGCTAAAGGCTACTATTTGTCAAAAACCTCAGATGGAGTGGGAGTCTGAGGAACAGGTCAGACAACCTACTCACCATCATCCTTTACCAACGCCTAGCAGCCTAGGACAGTCTGTAGAAGGATAGTCATCGTGTCAGGGTAATTGTTAATGGTCAGTCCGCTCAGGCGCTGATTGACACAGGTAGTACTCAAACTCTGGTTAAATCTGAATTGCTGAGTTCTGAAATGTTAAACTATGGTGATACTGTATGTTTAGGCTGTGTACACGGGGATGAACAGACATACCCAACTGCAGTTGTTTCTATGGTAATTGATGAACAAGCATACCTGTTACGAGTGGGAGTAGTTGAGAAATTATCTCATGACGTGGTGATAGGGGAAGATTTTCCTGGTTTCACTGAATTGGTGGAGGCAACTTCCAAATTGTGTGCCGTAGTCACACGTTCCCAGACTAAAGGGTTACAACCTCTTCCTACAGCAGAGGCTGAATTGTTTGGTACTGTGGGGAGGGATAAAAAAAGTAAAAGACAGAAAAGACAAGAAAAACATATGGGGAAAGATAGGGTCCTGAATTTGTGCAAACTTTCTGACCCTGGGTTGGAACTAACTGATTCTCGTTGGCAAATTCCTGAAAACTTTAGGGAATTACAGAAAAATTATCCTACCTTACAGCCCTTGTTCCAGAAACTGTGTGAGGTAGAGGGTAAACCTGTGGGTGAACCAAAATTTGGTGGGGATAGGTACATTGTAACGGATGATCTTTTGTACCTCGATGATATCGAAAATCCTAGGTTAGTGGTCCCGAAAGAACTGCATCAGATGATTTTACATCTGGGGCATACCATACCTTGGTCAGGACATTTAGGTCAACAGAAGACTTATGAGCGGATAAGTCAGAGGTTTTTTTGGCCAAAAATGTACCAAGATGTGCAAGAATTTTGTAAAACATGTTATGAATGTCAAATGGTAGCACCTGTTCGAAAAGCAAACCGAAGTTACTTACAACCCATGCCGATTATTGGGACCCCATTTGAACGCATAGGGATGGATGTTATAGGTCCGTTAGTGAGAAGTAGTACGGGTCACCAATTTGCATTGGTAATATGTGACTATGCTACCAGGTATCCAGAGGTGTACCCTTTGCGTTCAGTGAAGGTTAAACACATTGTAAGATGTTTGGTTGATTTGATATCGAGAGTTGGTGTTCCCTCTGAAATTATCACAGATCAAGGGACTAACTTTATGGCCAAACTAACGAAACTTATGTATCAACAATTGGGTATCAAGGGGATTAGAACGACGCCATTCCATCCTCAAACTGATGGTCTGGTAGAACGTTTTAACGGTACATTAAAGAGCATGATTAAGAAGTTTGTTGATGAATCTGGGAGGGATTGGGATAAATGGCTTCCTTATCTTCTCTTTGCATATCGAGAGGTTCCTCAATGCTCAACCGGTTTCTCTCCTTTTGAACTTTTGTTTGGCAGGCAAGTGCGTGGTCCCCTGGACGTGCTCAAAGAGTCGTGGACCGCAGAGAAACCAGACCAGTGCAGTATAGCTTCTTACATCTTGCAGATGCGAGACAAGTTGGAGAATTACAGGACTCTGGCCAAGGAGAATTTACGTGCAGCCCAACAGAAACAAAAGGGATGGTATGATGTGCATGCGCGTGAGAGGAACTTGAAACCTGGACAGAAAGTTCTGGTACTGCTACCATCAGGTACAAATAAATTGTTAGCCAAGTGGCAAGGTCCGTATGTGGTCACACGAAAACTGAGTCCATCAACATATGAGATTTTGTGCCCTGAAAGGAGGCAACCAAGACAAGTGCTACATGTGAATCTCTTAAAGGAATTCAGGGAGAAACTGACAGAGTGTGAACCCAAAGATCTTCCAGATCGTAAAGACCAAGTGATGATGGTGAGGGAAGTAGTGGAGGAAGAGGAGGAAACCGATATGGAGCCAGTTCGGACGTTCCACGAGGTTTTGGGAGATTTCTCACACTGAAACATCCCTCGTCGATCACAACTAACGGAGATGGTCCAGTCTTTTTCTACTCTTTTTCAGGAGAGACCTGGTCGGACTGAGGTTCTTACGCACAACATCGTCTTGAAAGACAATACTCCGGTCCGACAAAAACCTTACAGAGTTCCAGAATCTATGGTGGAAAAGTTAAAGAATGAGATCAAGATCATGTTGGAAATGGGGATCATTGAACCGTCCAATAGTGAGTGGTCAAGTCCTATATTACTGGTTCCGAAAAAAGATGGAGGAGTTAGGTTTTGTACTGACTTTAGAAAGCTAAATAGCGTGTCTTGTTTTGACTCCTATCCAATGCCCCGTATCGATGAATTGATTGAGAGACTGGGTAAAGCAACGTATATGACGACGCTAGACCTATGCAAAGGATATTGGCAAGTGCCCTTAGATCCTTCTTGCAAAACCCTTACTGCATTTCGATCTCCCATTGGGTTATATCAGTATACAGTTATGCCCTTTGGTTTACATGGAGCTCCAGCTACGTTCCAGAGATTGATGGATCGCGTGTTGGCAGGATGTGAGCAGTATGCAGCTGCTTATTTGGACGATGTGGTGGTATACAGTGGGTCATGGCAAGAACATCTGCAACATCTTACTGGTGTTCTGAATAAGCTTCAAGAGGCTGGACTCACAATTAACACCTCTAAATGTTCTTGGGCTCAGACGGAAGTAAGGTACTTGGGGTACTTGTTAGGATGTGGACAAATTCGACCACAGGTGGAGAAGCTAAAGGCCATTCGAAGCATTGCACGGCCTCAAACCAAGAAGCAAGTGAGGTCCTTTTTGGGGCTAATCGGTTGGTATAGACGATTTATTCCGCATTTTGCAACTATAGCTACTCCACTAACTAACTGTACCAAGAAGAGTCCCTCTAAATTCTGTTGGACCAATGAATGTGAACATGCCTTTACATCTCTGAAAGATTTGTTGTGCCAGGAACCGGTATTGAAGAGCCCTGACTTCTCGAAGAAATTTACTGTACAGGTAGATGCCTCGGATGTCGGACTAGGAGCTGTACTAGTTCAAGGAGAGTCTTCGGAGGAAAAGCCATTGCTGTTTTTGAGCAGAAAACTCTTTGAAAGAGAACAACGGTACTCCACTGTTGAAAAGGAGGGCCTAGCCATTAAGTGGGCAGTGGACTCTTTGCGCTACTATTTACTTGGACGGGAGTTCACTCTACGAACGGATCATCGAGCCCTGAAGTGGATGCAGACTATGCAGAATAGCAATTCAAGAATACTGCGCTGGTGTCTGACTCTGCAGCCATATAGGTTTACGATTGAGCACTGTCCAGGTAAAAAGAATTTAATAGCTGATTATTTATCCCGCTTGCCTAATTCAGATCATCCGGAGGAGGTGAAAGGGAGAAATGTGATGTAGAGCCTTAGCAAGTTAGAGGTAAATGTAAACAAACCAAACTGTTTTGAAAGATCTTTATTTTGGTAATTCTTTCTGAGAAACGGTTACATGAAAGGTGCACATTCCATGTTGACCGTTTCTAGAGTGGATAAATAATGTGTGGGTATTAATGTTTTGTGTTTCTTTGTCTTACCGGTGCTGGTTGTTAACTAGTAGGAGGGTTTGCAACCAGGAAACCGACCTTGTCATCCTGGAGGGGCGGAGTTGGTCATTAAGAATATTGGGACTAAACTTCATTGATGAATGTATCTTTGATGAATTTAAGGTTGTATAATGTATTGTTAACACTAAAGGTTATTAAAGAAGTTGTTTGAAAGCTTATGGACCCTCTCTAGCTTTATGAATGTTAGTTAAGTAACTAAAGAGGGGTTACCATTGGCTAATTTGAAAATGGAAGGAGGAGTTAAAAGCTATAAAAGAACAAAGAGCTGGGCTGAACGAAACAAAGGTGTATGTTGGACTAGTAGCCAACTTGTTGAGAGTTCTTTTTGTTTTCTTTTTGGTTTGTTTCTGGTGAACTTCTGTTTGTTGGGACATGATCATTGTACTAACTTGATTGAAACTCTAAGTAAAGACATTTCTCTCTTGAATAATGCTGGAGTCCTTGCCTACTTTCCTATTTACTGCCACTGCCTCGGCTACCTTATCACACAGTAACAAATTCACTTTATCAGTTAAAAACATGCAGATTGATCGAAGTGTAACGGAGTTCTGCTAGTGCATGTGTAAACGTCAGTCTTTGTTAGAGATCGCAATTTTTTTCCTACGATGGCCTGTTTAAAGAAAAATAAAGTATTCAATTCTGCACTTGTGTGAAGAATACTAATATAAAAATATCATACAGGTGTAACAGGTGATGATAAGAACGGTCAGTATTTGCTTTGTTTTGTACAGTTGCATTTTCTCCATCATTTGATTTGATTATTTTGAATTATTTATTTTTTGCACCAAAATTTGCTTCAGACATAATTGCAACAGCAGGGACACTACAGTCAAAAACTGTCATAAAACACACCATCATAAACAACACTGAGTGTAACATACTTGAAGGAGTAGTGGTGGTTGTTGATGTCACTGATTGACTTGTTTGTTGTGGAGTCACTGAAAGAATAAACACATCAAAACATCATAAAAGAGTTTTTGAAAAAGGGCAACATGAAAGACATTCATATTTTTGGTTGTTCAGATGAATGTAACATGAATATTTGATCAGATTTTAGATCAGGGGTTCTCAACCTTTTTGACTCCAAGGCCGATATCTCGCAATATTCAAAGGCCCCCCTCCTACTTTACAAAAACTCAAAATCCTACCCAGTAAAATATTTTGGAGCTTGTTATAAACAGGACATTTGGGGGGTTTTTTGTTTCAAATTTTTGAATGCTCTTTTTGTCTAACTAGTCATCCTGAGTCCCTCTTCGAAGTTAGCTGGGGACCCTTGTGGGTACTCCCTACCCTCCCCCCCTTAGGAAACGCTGGTTTTGATCTTATTTAAATTGAAGTCCGAATTTACCTGTTGTCGTTGGTGTTTGTGCACTGGCTGATGAAGAAAATGCAGAAATAAATAGTAAAAATGTTCATTTTAAATGTATTTATAATAGTCAATTTAAAACTGTTAGTGAAATATCAAGAGCCTACCCAGAGACAGAACTGATATGAACGTCAGGAGATGAATATGTGATATTCCCATGATTCCTATGAGTACAAAGCCAAAGGTAAAACCTGTTATAAACACAAAAAAGAAGCATGAATCTTGTGATAAATGAGGGACACGCTCTTAAAAATAAAGGTCCGTCGATTAATAAATGCCAAAAAGGAAGGGTTTGTGTACGGTCTCATACTATAACATCCAAAGAATCTTTCACAAAAAAAATTCTAGTGGAAAACGTTTTAAGATTATGAAAGTTACAGGCTTATATGGTTCATTATTTGCATCGCAGTGGAGAACCACTCGTAGCACATTTATTTTCAAGAGTATAATATTGCCTGACAACCGAATAGAATTAATTGAAGTATTAAATTTCATGCAAAAACATTTATATTTTTCTTTTATACAGTATTGCTGAAAATTATAAAACACAATGAAATTATTATCAAATGATTAGCAAATGTAAACAATGATTGTCTAAAGGATTATATCACTTTGTGGAATTGTCTATGTTGATTATTTTTTTTAATCAATAAATGAAGTATTTATTGAACATTGCTTGATAGCAAAAAGCTGCTCGCTTCTATTATTTCAAATCAGTCATTGTTTTGTAAAAGATACTAAATGTAAAATGAAACATAAACTTCAATAAAGCATTGTATATTAGACTTACCTCAAATAGTTTTAATGCGACTCGCTCTCGCACCTGCTGTGTGTCAAACTGTAGGTCAAAACGTGACACGTCCCGTAAACACCTCCCCTGTCAAACAGGAGCTCTTTTCTTTTGTTGTTTTTGAATGATGAGATGTCGTTTACACATACAACAAAGACCAACGTCAGAGTTGTGACACAATTCGAACTTAAATAATGCCTTTTATTTTATATTTATTTTAACATCTGTTATATGTGACGCCGTTTACTGAGAGAAAAACTGAAGAATTTCCAGGTCAAATGTCTATTCACACAAGGTTAAAGTGAGTTTCTGTACAAATGACTCATGCTAGCCCGAGGTGGAAATCATTGCGCAACCGAAATATTAACACATGCACACAATGAATTCCCAAAAACTGCAGAATGAGGATGTAAATAGATGTCTTCCCGGTACAAGACAATGCGTTTAACAACATGTCAATCACTATTTAATATTTATTAAAAACAACATTGTAACGTGTTTGTCAAGTCAGTTTGTGACTTGATTGAAAGCAGTTATTAAAATAACTTAAATGATTAATTAATTGTCCTCTTGTAGGCCATTTGTTAAAGGTTTTGCCTTTATGTGACTCAGAATTCTGCTGTAATACTGATAAACATCTCTTATATCTCAAGATTTTAAATTGCTCAAAATGCTTAATGCTGGAGGAATATTTACAAAAATGTGCTGTTACAGTTTTGTGACACTTGGCGAAATTTGCCGAACTATTGTTACTTGTGTACTTGTCTATAAAAAGTTTTATCCACACTTTGTTATTCTCAGTAAAGCTCGTAAACATTCCATACAAAATATAAAGCAATATTTGCAAATGCTGGACCACGAGACTCTAAACTATACTGTAATAAGTTGTTGATTCAACTTAATAAGTTACCTGGTTGCCTTAAAGTATTAAGTTAATTCAACTTAAAGGAGACATGAATTAAAATCACAATTTTAACCGGAGATTTTGTAAATAAGATGGAATCGTATTCAAGCGAACATCGTGTAAGTGTCAGAACTGAAAACGCCCTTGTTACTGAGATAACATCTGTTATCGAAACCAGGCACGTCGTACGGCAGGTTCTGGAATGCACCAATCAATGACTACTTCTCTAGCCCCGCCCACTGGTTCGCGCATGACAGAACCAGTGGCGCAGAACCAGAAAGTGCGAGCAAGTTATAAACAAACATGACGTTAAAGATATCTAAATATTGTGCCATCCCTGGAGACCTTTTTTTAAAGTGTTTTGGTATTTTTTCGGGTGCTATAGGTAATATAAATTACCGGGAGTCTCCCTATACAAACTATACTCAAAGCCTTGCCATCACATCCGGGAAATAATTCAGTAAATTTGAGTAAAATCATCCCCAGCGTCATCCAAGTTTAAATTTTAAACATTATTTTAAACGCTATTCTGTGATCAATCCATTACAGAAGCAAATAGGGACTTTCATATTCTCAAACCAATCTTGGTATTTCAGACAGGGCTATCAGAAAAAAAATCCAACAGGCATCAAATGAAACATTTTTTAAGTATTTTTATTGTTTTCTTGGATCAGGTCCATGACTCTTATGTGAATTTCCGAAGCATAGACTCCAACTTTTGCAGGACTTGTGCATACATTGTATTGTAGGCCTATTATACCACAGAGCACTTCACACAAAAATAAACAAGTTAAAAGGAATGAGTCGTGTTTTGGTTGGGCGTTATGAATGACTTCCTCACTCTTGACAATCTCTAAGGCTCTATTCAAAGAACTTGAAAACTAAACTTTTTTTCTAATTTTTCTGTCAAGTAGGCTCTTCAGAGAAGAGATGAGTTTATGTTCTCTGCCTTGTTACTACCTTACTCGTGAACTGTGGAGTAATAAATGCATGTTTTTTCCTTGACAGAATATGACAAAGCATGTTTCTGTGGGGGAAACTCTAATAATCGATGATCTCAGTGGATTGTTATTTGTTACTGCAGTTGCGTCAATGATCCGCTGTGGGGCGCTGCCTGCATTCTAAATGAGGTGTTTATCCAGGGCTCTTAACTCTGTGCTTCAGTCTCTGCTTTAAACACAGAAGAACTATTAGGAAATGCTTTCAGATCAGCCAGGACTACGAGTTATTGATACTTGACCTCAAGAAGAGAGTTCTGGTCTTCAAGTTTACATTGTCACAATGCAACCCACAAGAATGAAAAGAATTAAGACATAACTCTCAGAAAGACTTTTTAATGCCAAATGAATGTTGATCAATTGTACTAAACTTCTATGATGAACAGAAATAGATCTGTTGTGTCCATCCGGCTTTAAAACCCATTCTTAGCCATCTATTGCACTGCAGCGTGTGAAATTCTCTTTATCTGGTGTCTATGGCCTGTCACCTAGCAACGCTTCTTACTGTTTTAATTGCTCAGGAAGCACCTGCGGCTCATAATGATGCTGGTCCTGATGCAAATGTGGAATTCCTTTAATCAAAGTGTAGAGGAATTAACATCTCTGTAAGTAAACCTCCATCTGTCTCCTCGCTCACACGCTTCTGAGAGAATGGGTTGGATTACAGGAGAAGACTTTAAAGTCTGTGTGTGATCCAAGTCGACACCATTTACCTTTTGAATATGGTCCTTTGAAACTGTCCTTGATTTAGAATGCATATGCAAAAGGTACAGCTCTTTATTTCATCAACATGTGAATACTTGTGCAGCCTCTCACACAATTCACATGATGTCACAAAAGCACAAATCCTTAAAACAAATAAAACAAATTGCAGTTGTCTCTGAATTAAAGTAAATGACCGTATTTTTGATCTCAACCCAAGAGCATTTCTCAAGCTGACACTCTGGAGTGTGAATAAGATCTTGTTTTGAGATCAAATGTTTTTCATCACATTCAAGAGAATCGCAGTGTTTTTCAGTGGACGCATGTGAACTCAGATTTTAGCATCATATGTTTGTAACAGTGTCGTTCAGCTGAGATTCTTGGAGGGAAATTGCACCTTTGATGTGTTCTTTAGTTTACATGTACATTACACTCCATTTAGAAGATGCTTTAAATTGACTTACAAATGAGAAAAAGCAAAAAACTATTTATTATACACTACTGCTTAGTTGAAACAAAAAAGCTTTTTGCGCTTCGGAAATATTTTTAAGCCAAAGAGTTCAATGCAATGAGAAAAAAGTGAAAGATTAAGAGAAACTTTCAACAAGCTTTTTACCTCCTGACATTGAACATCAGAGGTCCTTCCAATGGCAAAATAACTACATTGTCAAAGATTTTATATTTACCAGACAGATAACATACACATACATAGATTTAGGGCGTTTAAAATACATACAGCTAATGAAGACATTCAATAACACAGAAGAAAGCAAAAAACTAAAGTTTTGATTTAAGACATAGTAATTTTTGTCTGAGTATTAATAAAAAAAACGAAAAAACAATGTCACCTTTTCTTTATTTGTTCAAAACACAAGAAAGGAATTATTCTTAATTGAGTTATCTTCATTATTTGTGGATGTGTATATGAGAAAGAGAAAGTGAGTTGAAGATTGAAAGGCACACAAACATTCCTGTTGAGCAACATTCTATTTTTGCTTCATTCCTCTGACAATGGCATGATTCTCCACCATCAGAGACTTAAACTGGTTTGGATAAACCTTCATGGGTTTTTCTTAACTCTTCGTGCGGAAAGCTGCACGTCACTTGACAGGCCGCGGATAACCAGCTCATGTTTTATCTGAAACAAAGTTGAAGCGACAGTTTAACAGCTCTTGTGTATTACTTTCACATATTTTTAAGAAATCGTCAAACTAAGTGTGACTTACTTGCTCCAAAACAACCGCAAGGTTTCCAGCATCTATTAGGTCCAAATATGAGGTGACTGTCATTTGAAGACCTACTACATTTTCTGAAGAGATGAAAGAGTAACAATGTGTGAAAAACAAACTCATAATATAAAATATGCGCACGTTTGAAGATCATATATGTAATGCTTACCTGTGTATGCCATAAAGGCCCAGCGACCCGGAACGTGTACATTACTTGTGTTCTTGAGGTTTTGGGCGAGGTTCCAATCGTTTGAACCAGGAATGACAAAATATCTTAAGGAGCCTACTGTGTCATAACCAGCCTATTTAAAACATACAAACACTGTAAATACATGCCAAACCGGGGAATATTTTTTAAATATATTATCATTGTGATGTACAAAACATTGAGCTAACCTTCACTGAATAAAATTGTGGAGCAATGTCACCGTAGTTCATCAGGATAAAAGAATGACTTCCATTCGAAATTAAAACCACTTGAACCGAGACTGACTGAAAAGATTTGAAACATAGATTGTCAAATTTAGTAAAGGCTACTTTGAAAGCCTTTTGCGATACAACAAACTTACCGGAGCAGAATGATGTAAAAGCACATTTGTATCCCAAGTGTTAACCAAGTCCCAAGTTGCCACAAAGACCCAAGTGGCATTAAAGTTCAGACCAGGATAATACTGGTTTATATCTTGAGTGGCGCGTGTGAGCACATCTCCAGATGTGTACTCCTGATAGTTCAATGCAATGAGCCCAAAGTCATCCAGATCAGACCAGAGGGGTGCGATTAAATCTTCTCCTCCATAAGATGGGTCCATCTCTGGTATGGGTTGACTGAATGACAGGAGTCCATTATTGTTCACCTGTATCAAGAGAAATCAGTCAAAATCCAACAGACAAACAGTTTGAAAGTAGGTTTGTGTTCATTCATACTTAGACTTTAAAGAACGGAATTTAATCTCACATATATCAGGTGATATGTACGCCCAAAATACACAAATGGCCTGGACAGGGCAACTGAAAGATATATGTCATCTGTAATTATAGTTTGTGTGTCTCCTGCTGCCAAACCGACTGGATAGAAGGTCTCTGCATAGTGTTGCAGAGAGAAGAAACACAAATTGACACAAACACGCATGCAGATGTTTACGTTTTATTCTTGCTTTAAAATGTGTGATCCAGTTGAAGGGTCTGTACTTACCTGCAAATTGTACAAGGCCTGTTTAAAGAAAACAAAGAGCATTCAAGTCTCAAACAAGTGCGTGAACAACATACAACATCATGGACAGGGGATGATGAGTAGAGGTATTTGACAATCATTTATATTGTGATTCTTATTACGATAAGTAAGGGATAAGTAAGGGCTGCACGATACTGTAGAAAAGATGCAATAACTTGCTAACAAGTAATGTCATATTTAAACACGTTAATGTGTTTCAGTATTTCTTGGAAAAGAAAGCATCTTTACAACTTCTATAAATGAACGGCCATGTTTTACTGTGGCACTACATCAAAACAAATCAATGTTTTTGCAAACCATCAAACCTACAGCTGCGGAAAAAATTAAGAGACCATTTCAAACTCAGTTTTTCTGACTTTCTGATCGTTCCTTTTCAAATTACCATTCGTTTGTTTCATTCTGTGAACGACTAACAATATTTCTTGCAATTTTCAAATAAACATATGGTTTCTATTTGCATTTATTTGCAGAAAATGAAGACTGGATAGGTGAAAATAACAGAAAAGGTGCACTGTATTTTAAGATAACAAGTTTAGATTCCTGTTAAGCAGTCATATTTTATATTTATACACTCCTTAAAAAAAAGATGCTTGAAGGGCTTTTCACAGCCATGCCATAGAAGAACCTTTTTTGGGTCCACAAAGAACCATCACTTTCTTACGTTTTATGTTAAAGATTCTTTATGGCAACAAAAGATTCTTCTGGCATCGAGGAACCCTTTTAAAGCACCCTTTTTTAAGAGTGTAAATGTATTTAAGAAAAGCTAAAAAAAAATGTTTATCATAACCTTTTGTTATGCTGTCAGTCTTTTACATTGCTGTTGGATGACATTATGTCAATCCTGCGGCATAATTTTATTGAAATTCAACAGACACTTGACTGAAATAACCACACTGCGTCTCTTAATATTTTCCGTGGCTGGATTTACATTTGCCCAATTCGTATTTTGATCAAGAATCAGAAGTGTAAAACACTTACCTTGATTTGCAGAGAAAGCCCAACGGCCTTGAACGTGTACATTACTTGTGTACTTGAGGTTTGAGACGTGGTACAAATCGTTTGAACCAGGAATGACAAAATAATGTGTGGAGCCTATTGTGCCATAACCGGCCTATTTAAAACATAAAATCAAATACTGTGTTTATAAACCAAACCAAAGAATATTCATATAATGTGTTACTGTGATATAGTTTGATTTACCTCTGCTTCACGACCAAACGTAGAAATGTCACCATAGTTCATCAAGATAAAAGAATGACTTCCATCTGAGATTAAAACAACTTGAAACGAGATTATCTGAGAAACATTAAAAAAACTGTCACAGCCGTTCTTACCACAAGAAATGATTTTCAGAATAATACAAACAACAATCTTACCGGGGCTGCATGCTGGTAAAACCCATTTTCATCCCAAATTTGAACAAAGTCCCAAGTTGCCACAAAGACCCAATTAGCGTTGAAGCTCAAACCAGGATAATAACTTTTTATATCTTCAGTGGCGCGTGTGAGCACATTTCCAGATGTGTACTCCTGATAGTAAACTATACCAAATCCAAAATCATCCAGATCTGTCCAGAGAGGAGCGATTAAATCTTCACCGTAAGATGAAAAAGACAAAGGTTCCATCTCTGCAATGGGTTGGCTGAACGAAAGGAGTCCATTATTGTTCACCTGTGTTAAGAGAAATCAATCAAACAGAATGTCACAGAGGTTTTTCATGGCTGTGTACATTTACAGTTGTATTTAAAATAATGGAATTGAATTCTCACATATATCATATTGTACGAGCGGCCAAAATACAGAAATGGCCTGACAGGCTAACTTCAACAACGCTTTCAGCAGCGAAAACAAACAGTTGTGTGTCTCCTGCCGTCAAACCAACTGGATAGAAGTTCTCTGGTGACGCAAAGAGAAGAAACACAAACACAATTTGATGAAGGTTTTTACATTTCACCCTTATTTAAGATGTTTACCAAACATTGTGTGTTCAGGTTGTGAGAAACACTATTTTCAATTCAAGAGTCGGTCCATACCTGTAAATTGAACAATTCCTGTTTAAATAAAAATAAAAATAATTAAATTCCTGAAGAACATACAAAATATTGCACACAAAACAGGTGATGACTATGTAGTATTCACAAGAATTTGATTGTTATTCAACAATACATCATGAATGAGAAATGTGCCATCGTTACTTTCCAAAAGTGCTGTAACAGTACAAAATAAAAATATTTCTAACATACGGCATATGTAAATTAAATCTACCTTGATTTGCAGAGAAAGCCCAACGACCTTGAACGTTTACATTAGTTGAGTATTTGAGGTTTGGGATGAGGTTTCCATCGGTTGAATCGGGAATGACAAAATAATGTGTGGAGCCTATTGTGTCATAACCCGCCTGTTAAAAACATAAAATCAGATCCAAAGTAAACAAACTGAACCATTACAGAGTATAAAATATTGTTTATGTGATCACTTTCTTTTACCTCCACTTGAAAACCTATCACATTGATGTCACCGTAGTTCATCAGGATAAAAGAACGACTACCATCCGAAATTAAAACCACCTGAACTGAGATTGACTGAAAAGATTTGAAACATTCATCGTCACATTTACAGGCACAGCAGTTTGTGTCAAAACTTTTACACTTTAAAGGTTTGAAAAGCAAACCTACCGGAGCTGAATGATTTGAGAATACATTCCCATCCCAAGTTTGAACGAAGTCCCAAGTTGCCACAAAGACCCAAGAAGCGCTGAAGCTCAGACCAGGATAATAACGGTTTATATCTTGAGTGGCGCGTGTGAGCACTTCTCCAGATGTGTACTCGTGATAATAGTACGCACCGAGACCATAGTCATCGAGTTCAGTCCAGAGAGGAGCGATTAAATCTTCAAGTCCATATGGAAAAGGAAAAGGGTTCGCCTCTGGTATCTCTCGGCTTAATGAAAGAAGTCCATTATTGTTCACCTGTATTAAGAGAAATCAGTAAAAATCTACCAGACAAACAGTGAAGGATGAACTGACTTGAATGCTACAGTGGTTTATCAGAGCTGTGTTGATGAAATTCTTACATATATCAGGTGATAGTGACGCCCAAAATACTGAAATGGACTGGACAGGGTAACCCAATCGAAGCTTTCAGTCTCAGCAACAAGTGTTTGTTTGTCTCCTGCCGCCAAACCAACTGGATAGAAGGTCTCTAGTTACACAAAGAGAAGAAACACAAACACAATTTGAGGGAGGTGTTTACATTTCACCCTTATTTAAGATGTTTACCAAACATTGTGTGTTCAGGTTGTGAGAAACACTTTTTTCAATTCAAGAGTCTGTCCATACCTCTAAATTGAACAATTCCTGTTTAAAGAAAAATAAAAATAATTAAATTCCTGAAGAACATACAAAATAACACAGAACAGGTGATGACTATGTAGTATTCCACAAGAATTTGATTATTATTCTACAATGCATCATGAATGAGAAATGTGCCATCGTTACTTTACAAAAGTGCTGTAACAGTACAAAATAAAAATATTTCTAACATATGGCATATGTAAATTAAATCTACCTTGATTTGCAGAGAAAGCCCAACGACCTTGAACGTTTACATTAGATGAGTATTTGAGGTTTGGGATGAGGTTTCCATCGGTTGAATCGGGAATGACGAAATAATGTGTGGAGCCTATTGTGTCATAACCCGCCTGTTAAAAACATAAAATCAGATCCAAAGTAAACAAACTGAACCATTACAGAGTATAAAATATTGTTTATGTGATTACTTTCTTTTACCTCCACTGGAAAATTTATCACATCAACGTCACCGTAGTTCATCAGGATAAAAGAACGACTACCATCCGAAATTAAAACCACCTGAACTGAGATTGACTGAAAAGATTTGAAACATTCATCGTCACATTTAAAGCACAGCAGTTTGTGTCAAAACTTTTACACTTTATAGGTATGAAAAACAAACCTACCGGAGCTGAATGATTTGAGAATACATTTGTATCCCAAGTTTGAACGAAGTCCCAAGTTGCCACAAAGACCCAAGAAGCGCTGAAGCTCAGACCAGGATAATAACGGTTTATATCTTGAGTGGCGCGTGTGAGCACATCTCCAGATGTGTACTCCTGATAATAGTACGCACCGAGACCATAGTCATCGAGTTCAGTCCAGAGAGGAGCGATTAAATCTTCAAGTCCATATGGAAAAGGAAAAGGGTTCGCCTCTGGTATCTCTCGGCTTAATGAAAGAAGTCCATTATTGTTCACCTGTATTAAGAGAAATCAGTAAAAATCAACCAGACAAACAGTGAAGGATGAACTGACTTGAATGCTACAGTGGTTAATCAGAGCTGTGTTGATGAAATTCTTACATATATCAGGTGATACTGCCGCCCAAAATACTGAAATGGACTGGACAGGGTAACCAGGGTGAAGTTTTCATTATCAGGAACAAGAGAGTGGATGTCTCCTACTGCCGAGCCAAATGGATAGAACATCTCTGGTGCTGCAGAGATACAAAAATATAACATTGATTTACATTTGAGTCTCATTTATGATGATTGTTGTATTGAGACACAATAGTTTATGTCAAGGCTCTGTTCATACCTTGCCATTGAAGACCTGTTTAAAGAAAAAAACGTATTAAATTCTGCACTAGTGTGAAGAATACTATTATAATAATATCATACAGGTGTAACAGGTGATGTCTAGAACTGTCAGTATTTGCTATGTTTTGCACAGTTGCAATTTCTCCATAATTTGATTAGATTATGTTGAAATAATTTATTTTTATTGCCAAAAACTGGCATAAAACACACCATCATAAACAACACTGAGTGTAACATACTTGAAGGAGTAGTGGATGTCGTTGTTGATGTCACTGATTGACTTGTTTGTTGTGGAGTTACTGAAAAAATAAACACATCAAAACACCATAAAAGAGTTTTTGAAAATGGCAAAATGCAAGACATTCATATTTTTTGTTGTTCAGACGAATGTAACATGAATATTTGATCAGATTTTAGATCAGGGGTTCTCAACCTTTTTGACTCCAAGGCCAATATCCAGCAATATTCAAAGGCCCCCTCCTGCTCACAAAAACTCATTTAAAGGAGCCCGTCTTTGCTGTTTTCGAGGCATTGATGATGTTTTTTGGGTGTTTAAAAATTGATGTTCATGTTTCTAATTAAAAAAACGCTTTATATTTCAAGTCTATTGTTCACCGCTGTCCCTCTTTTAACAAAACGACTGGATTTCTTCTGGTCTGTATAAAGTCCCTCCATCCGAAACACTCTGATTGGTAAAGCTGACTAAACCTTCTCAGGCTGTTGTGATTGGTCGGTCCCCCCTCTCAGTGCACGAGAATTCATAAGCTTTGAATTTGAGCAATAAACAGTTACAATGGCGTCAAATTCACTTTATCAGTTAAAAAGATGCAGATTGATCGAAGTGTATCGGAGTTCTGCTAGTGCATGTGTAAACGTCAGTCTTTGTTAGAGATATCGCAATTTTCTTCATACTACGACGAGGGAAATGACACCAGACCGAATGGCGTCAGACCGGTTTTATTATCACTAATAACAGAAGAGTTTTGACTTTTTATACTGTACACGAGTTGGATACTAAAACAAGCAGATTGAACCGGAGACATTTGCAAGCAGGACTTCAATAGACGTTTGATAGAAGTGTTTAAGAGGTAAGCGCACACACTCACAATAACAGTGTATTACACGGAACACCTTTCACAGCTGATGTTAAAGTCAGGGAAGCTGTTATTTCACCGTTGGTTATCTTAGAATGTGTGTAGCTGAACTTGTATTACAAGCTGTACGACTGTGATGAAAGTGAAAGTAGTTTAGCGCGTAGCTCTGTCAAATATTCATGATCTCTGTTACCCAAACACTACTCCAGCGGCTCTTCCTCTTCTATAAGGAAGGTTATGCCCCTTTTTGGGGGAATTCCTTTGGGCGGTGGTTATTAAAAGCACTCAGAATGATGACATCATGTAAGTAGAGGGCTGTAGTCTCTGTAGTTCTTGAAAAGCGAATTCTTTTAAGACAATATCTCTCTTTGCACTAAACTTTGAGCTTTATCATTTTACAGGTATTATTTTTGCTCTTACAGCAACATTACAATCTTACTAAAGCTTAAAAAAAATTATCACAGGGAACGTGGCCTTAATGTGTCTCAATGCTCATTTTGTCTAATTAGTCATCCTGAGCCCCCCCTGGAAGTCAGCTGGCCCCCTAATTATTGATATTAAAGTCTGTATTTACCTGTAGTTGTTTGTGCCCTTTCTGATGAAGAAAAATGCAAAAATTAAATTGGGAGTTTTAAATGTCTTAAAATTATTCCATTAAAACTGTTAGTAAAATGACAATAGCCTACCAAGACACAGAACTGATATGATCACCAGAAGATGAATATGTGAAATTCCCATGATTCCCATGATTCCCATGAGTACAAAGCCAAAGGTAAAACCTGTTCTAAACACAAAAAAAGAAGATTGAATCTTTTGAGAAAGGAGAGACACGCTCTTAAAAATAAAAGTCTGTCTACGAATAAATTCCATATAAGAGTAGTTTTTGTACCGTCCCATAAAGCACCTTTAACATCCAAAGAATCTTTCACAAAAAAGCTCTTTCTAGTGGAAAACGTTTTTTAGATTATGAAAGGTATCGAGCCGGGGTCGGCAACCTTTGCGACCAAAAGAGCCACCAAATAAAATTTGTCTGAAGCCGCAAAATATAAAAGGTTCATCTTCGGCATCGCAGTGCAGAACCATTTGTAGCACATTTATTTTTAAGATTATACTATTGCCTGACAATAGTAAACCGAACAAGAATTAATTGAAGTATTAAATTTCATTCAAAAGTATTTATATTATTCTTTTTTACAGTATTGCATGTTCAAATGTTTACAGAAAATACAGTAATGCAACAGGAAAAATTCAGAAAATTATGAAACACATGATATTAAAATATATGGTATACATTAGCAACTGTAAACTAGAATAATCTAAAGGATTATATCACTTAGTGGAATGGTTAATGTTGATTATTTTTATTAATCAATAAATGCAACTATTTATTGAACATAGCTTGATATCATAATGCTGCTATCTTCTATTATATCATTGTTTTGTCAAAGATACTAAATATAAAATGAAACATAAACTTAAATAAAAATAATTTATAGAATTACCTCAAATAGTTTCATGCAACAGGCTCTCGAACCTGCTGTGTGTCAAACTGTCGAAACAGAAAGTTTTCTGAGTTTTTAAACGTGACACGACCCATAAACAACTCCCTGTCAGACAGCGCTTTGATGACATTTACACTGCCAGCAACTGTTTGAACAAAGCTCAACAAGACAGTTGTGTAATAAATCATACTAAACTATTGCCTTTTATTTTAGATGTGACCACGTTTACAATTCCGTACGTACACAATGAAATCACAAAAACTTTGCAGAATGAGGATGTAAATGGGTGTCTTCCTAGACCAAGACAGCAAAATTAACAACATTTCAACGTGTCACTATTTAATAATTATTAAAAACAACTTTGTAACCGGTTTTAAGTCTGTTTGTCACTTGATTGAAAGCAGTTATTAAAAAATACTCAAAATACTTCATTAAATGTCTAATTATCTTGTATTTGTTGCAGTTCTGCCATTGAATTTCACCTGAAAGAATATGACGCAGAATTCTGCTGTCAGTAATATTGATAAACATCTCTTATATCTAATGCTCTGAAATTGCTCAAAACGCTGGAGAAAAATTATTTTAGTTATTTGTCACAGAGAACATTGTTCATAGTAGAAAACATTGTGCGGCTTATAATTTAATAACATGTTGAAAGAATAAATACCATTTGAAGGGACTGAACTGTTTTTCTTCTTAGGAAGACATTGTTATTGTTTTGTCAAGTATGTGTATGTGTTGCCTAAATATTACTACTTGTGTACAAGTCTGTGAAAAGTTATATCCACACTCTTTCATTGTCATTGTCAGTAAAGCTGCTAAACATGTTTAAAGAATATGTGCGAATGCTGCACCATGAGACTATATCCACTTTAAAAGGCTTCACCTTTAATGCATGACCAGAAAACTCTTCAGCTAGAAAAATACAATTTAGACTAATTCAACTAAAATAATGAGCGATTTTATTAAACTGGGTGGAGGTTCTTTAATCAAACATGTGATCACAACAATGCATAGAATGCTCGCCTGGCTGACTTCCAATCAAAACAGATTGGCATTACCGTAAGTGCATTGTTTTTGGGTAAAGAAACTATTGCAACTATTTTCTGTTTCATTCCAGAAATGCAGTCATTCAAGTTCAACTTTGCAAGATAATTTTGAAATATATTCTGTGATCAAATCCATTACAGAAGCAAAGAGGAACTTTCATGCTAAATACGTCTATATTACAGTCTTACTGTAACTTATTCAAACCAATCTTGTAATTTTAGACAGGCCTATCAATAATAATTATCTAACATGCATCAAATGAAATATTTTGAAAGTATTAAAAAAAAATCGTGGATCATGTGGAATGGATTTCATGTGAATCCTGGAGGATTTCCGAAAGGCTCGACTCAGACCACAGACCACTTAAAACGATAAAACAAACGAAGTCTAGTTCAGGTCCTTTGTTCTGATTGACTTTCTCACTCAGATTTTCAAAACAGGCCCGGAGTGTCCATTGGGGAAACTGGGACGATTCCCGGTGGCCCGTCGACTGGCTTGGCCTTCTGCCCGCCAGCTGTGGCATTTTTTTTACAGACAAATGTCGAAAGCATGTTATTGTAGCGCAAACGTACGTCACTCGACAGCAGTTTCTTTTTCTCCTGCTCAAAGCTGTCACAATTTTGTGAAAGATCAAAAGAAATCCAGTTTCGAGGAAAGCATCTTCCGCATAATAGCAGAGAGCATCTAAGGACGCGCGTCCAATTTAGGGACAATCAACAAAGTGAAAAAGAAAAAACTTCACTTTTCAAAGTGACATTCACGTTTCTAGCGTCAACAGAAGTTAAAGGAAAACAGTCATAAAGCTGGGCAGGAGATTACTGCAGGATTCAATTGTTTCCCTTCACACATGCAATTTAGAAATAAAATATATATTTGCCGTTTTATTATAAAACCTAAAGATTGAATAAATCTTCAGTTTAATATAAACTTGGAGTATAAATCATTTAAACGTGCTTTTGTGGTTTGGCCACATGATAAAAAAAATTAATGAAACTTTCTCGAGCCAAACTGTATTTATTTTGCTCATAAACAATGCACTGTCCGTTTAAATAAGAATCGGTGGCGAATTGTGTGATGATTGCAAAGCATTCCACATTTAATAAAAAAATGAGTGTTGGGTATCCCGGCCTGAATTTGTGTCCTATTCCGGCCCTGCTCTAAGGCTCTATTCAAAGAGCTTGAACAATAAACTTAACCGAATGAACCTGAACCTGAACCTTGGCTAATGTCGATCCAGATGATCAACATATGCCCATCCCCACCTAGAGATTATGCCAGCAACAACTGCAGACTGACTGACCACCCCAGCTCCATCTAAGGCAATTCCACCTCCACCCAAGAGAAATACGACGATCGGACCATCCCAGCTCAGACCACTTCATCCCCAACCAAGAGCAAAGGACTACCTGTCACATTAAAGCTGAAGTTACACTTGGTATTTAATGCTAGACTTACATCACAAACTTTTTCTCCATTAATCAATCATTGGAGTTTGGGTTCCTTGCCACAGCAGTGCAGTGTTGGCTTGCTCACCGGGAGACTGCATTTATTTATTTTATTAATTAGATATTATTTATTAGAATGATCTTGCTTGTTCTATAAACACCATGCACTGTGCTGTGTTTTAACTTTTCTGTTTGCCCTGTAAAGCTGCTTTGGAAAAATGCACATTGTGAAAAGCGCTATATAAATAATCTTGAATTAAAGTAAATTCAACCAATGTAAAGTATTAATGGGATCGATTATGTGATCTAACAACACCTCATATCTTAACCAAGATCAGCTCGTTCCACATGAAGGATTGTAAGGTCTGTCTACCCATTGTGGTAAATAAGGGTTTGGAAATTTGACATTTTAACATTTACATTTACTTTTGGTCATTTAGCAGACACCTTTATCCAAAGTGAATTACAGAGAGTTCAGGAAGCAATAAGCGATATGTCACACAATAGCAATAATACAACAGGTGCTAATACAAAACTACTAGTATCAACAAAGGCATGACCAATACCTGTTGGTACACATATATATAATATGAAAGTTCCTCTTAGCTTCTAAAACGGATTTGATCACAGAATAGGGTTTCAAATCATGTTATAAGGTTAAACTTGGGTGACTGCATTTGTGGCAAGAAAATAGTTGCAATAGTTTCTTTAATGAAAACAATGCACTTACGGTAATGCCAATCTGTTTTCAATGAAAGTAAGCCAGGCGAGCATTCTATGCATTGTTATGATCACATGTTTGATTAAAGAACCTCCACCCAGTTTAATAAAATCATTATTTTAGTTTATTTAGTATAAATTGTCTGTTTCTAACTAAATTATAATCTAAACTGGTTACGCATTACGTGAAGCCCTTTAAAGTACACTGTTTAAAACTTTGAGTACACTTAGTTGGTTCAACTTACATAGTTAATTCAACTTAAACATACTAGTTAACTCTGTCCAGACTGGACTACTGCAATGCGCTAATGGCTCGACTTCCTGCTTGCACGACCGAACCTCTACAGATGATTCAGAATGCAGTGACAATAGGGGTCTTCAAAGGACCGAAGAGAGCACACGTCACTCCTCGCTTCATCACGTTATATTGGCCCCTATAGTCGCTCACATCAAATGTAAGACCCTGCTCCGGGCCTACAAGACCACCATTTGTTTGGCAACCCCTCATCTTCACTCTCTTATACAGACTTATGTACCTGATGATCTGCCCGGTGCTACGAGATCTGCAGATTCTGTAGACATCTTTAAGAATCGTCTGAAAACACATCTCCTCCGTCAACACCTGACTGATCAGTTCTGACTTCTATCTCTTTTCTACACTTTCAAAACAAAAGGCTGTGGTAGACTATATGAGACCAGTTTTTTATTGCGCTTATGCTCTTTGTTGTCCTTAAGTTGCTCCAATTGCTTCCATTGTTTCCCTCTTCTGTACGTCGCTTTGGATACAAGCGTCTGCTAAATGACTAAATGTAAATGTACCTGTTGAGAGAAAGAGAGAGGGTTTGTGTTTTTTCTCATTTGTCAGGCTATTCAGAGAAGAGATGAGTTTATCTTCTCTTCTTGTTATTACCTTGCTCCTGCACTGTGGAGTAATAAATGCATGTTTTTTTTGACGAATGACAAAGCATGTTTCTGTGGGGGAAACTCTAATAATCGATGATCTCAGTGGATTGTCATTTGTAACTGCAGTTGCGTCATTGAGGCGCTGTGAGGCGCTGCCTGCATTGTTATCACATCCACAGTGTCAGTGAGGCGCTGACAGAACTCAACTTTCTTCTGAGTTGCTTCTTAATATCAGTTGCATCAATTAAGCATCTGTGTGATTTTCAGTTTATTTACAATGCCAAATCTTGGATCTCTCACACAGGCTCCTGGCAATTGCTTATGCATTCAAGTAAATATTAAGAAATAGGTTAATACAAAAAGTTTTTTTGTTAGTCACCCTCTGATGCATAACTGAAAAGTACAATGTACCTGATCCAGCGAGTGTTCAGATGGGGGCAGTGTTACTCTAAACTCGACAAGTTTCTTCATTTCTCCTTTAGTCGGGCTCTGCTTTCCCAGTCTGAAGTAAAGAAACACATAAAAAGATGATTCATGAACAACATTTGTCCAGGGCTCTTAACTCTGTGCTTCAGTCTCTGCTTTAAACACAGAAGAACTATTAGGAAATGCTCTCAGATCACCCAGGACTACGAGTTATTGATACTTGACCTTAAGAAGAGAGTTCTGGTCTTCAAGTTTACATTGTCACAATGCAACCCACAAGAATGAAAAGAATTAAGACATAACTCTCAGAAAGACTTTTTAATGCCAAATGAATGTTGATCAATTGTACTACACTTCTATGATGAACAGAAATAGATCTGTTGTGTCCATCCGGCTTTAAAACCCATTCTTAGTCATCTATTGCACTGCAGCATGTGAAATTCTCTTTATTTGGCCTGTCACCTAGCAACGCTTCTTACTGTTTTAATTGCTCAGGAAGCACCTGCGGCTCATAATGATGCTGGTCCTGATGCAAATGTGGAATTCCTTTAATCGAAGTGTAGAGGAATTAACATCTCTGTAAGTAAACCTCCATCTGTCTCCTCGCTCACACGATTCTGAGAGAATGGGTTGGATTACAGGAGAAGACTTTAAAGTCTGTGTGTGATCCAAGTCGACACCATTTACCTTTTGAATAAACTGTCCTTGTTTTACCATGTATATGCAAAAGGAACAGCTCTTTATTTCATCAACATGTGAATACTTGTGCAGCGTCTCACACAATTCACATGATGTCACAAAACCACAAATCCTTCCAACTTTTACAATCCAGACAATTTCAGAAGAATGAAATCAATGTCCCACATTTATTTAGCACAGTCTAAAACACTTCTAAATGCACAATTTTCATTTTCAAATCTCTCATGTTGCAAATAGTGTTCTAGATTCTGAGCTTTCAGCTTTAGCAGAAGTACTTCAACCCAAGGACACAATGTTAAAACAGCAGGAACGCAAGCTCAGCATTCACCTCCAGCCCAAATCCCAGAGGGCCGAGGGATCTTGAACAGTCTCTTTCACACACACAGCAAGCAGTAAATGGCAGTCGCTATAGTGTGCGATCACTCAAACCCTCATACAAAAGAGGGACACTTATATCTCAACCAGCCTTAGATGACTTCACACACCTACAACTGTACTGTAAATGACAATTCCCATTTTCAATTGAACCCTTGTGCACTGTTTTGGACACTTTTGTCCATTTCAATTTTGTTTTCTTTATCATTTTGGCTGTGTTTATTCAAACATAAAGTGGGCAAAAGTTGAGTATTTGTATTGGAATTTTAATATTTTGCTCTATTTTGCTTTCATAAATGTTTTAAAACTAATTGTTGTACTCATCCTCATTCAAACCCATTGAAACTACAAGGCCATGCAAGCAGAAATCATTCATTCCATATAAAAATCCTTTTGATTGTTTTACATCCTTTGGGTTAAAAATTAACGAAAAATGAATCATTTTCAAGAAAATTCAGCATTTCAAATGTGTACTATTTACTTCTTGCTTATGCTATTTTCTCAATTTTGGTCCATGGAGCATTTCAGTTTTTCTGTTTCTGCTGTTTTATACAGCATTGCAGGCAAACCAAACAAAACATACAGCTACACTGTAAAATCTAATTGTTGTCCTTACTCATAAATCTTTGTTAACTTTACTTAGTTTTCAAAATGTATACATTTTACTATTTTTTATTAAGTTACGATTACTTGCTGGGGAAATAAAACAACTTACTGTTTGCCTTTAGTAAATTTTACTTTAATCAAGCAAGTAGCGGCAAGCGAAGCAATACCTCTACTACAACAGCGAGAGGCAGTGGAGAGCAGATCCTGCCTGTACGCAGAAAAGATTCCCAGCATGCTATGCGCCAGACTGCATTAGGAGAGTACATTTAAAAAAATATGATCATTTTATATGTTTTTAGTAAAGTTAAAGACTTGATAGTGTTTAATGTTCACTTCTCTTAGATATTTAGAAGAGTTTGACAAATTTTTCAGTTTTGTGGTTACCACTGTTTAGAAGATAGGTGCATGTGATTAGGGTCTGCGAAGCTCGTGTGGTTTTTAACAAATGAGCATAGTCTGTGCATACAGTGCTGAGATCAGTATCCTCTTGCTCATTTTTTTTTGCACAAGTCAAGGTGTTTCATTTATGCATTTTAACAATAATTCAAATAAAGAATTTTATTTTGTAAACTTAAAACTCCAATGATGGATAAACAGCACCTTACATTAGGAAACATCAAAGCAGAGCATTTACTCTAGTAGAGTTTTTATTTAATTGAGTATTGACTACAGTTTACCAATTCGCTATAGTTAACATCAACAAAGTAGTAAACTATATTATACTACATTATAAAATACAGGTTTAGTATTAACTGTACTAGTAGCACTACAGTATTTTGACCTCAGACATTTGTGTGCTATATGGAGGAGGGTTGCAATAACATCAATAGCATTTTTTCATACTATCAGATCTTAAGTGTCTTTCCACATTCACATTCATTGAACAGAAGATAAACTCTTATTTGCATCTTTTATCAGTAACCTGAAGTGCTAGTATGCGATGCAGGTTGCCTTGGTAACCTCTTAGAGAAATGAAGTGCAAGAGGATAGATTAAGAGGCTCGACCCTCTACCAGTCCGTCACCAAAGTGGAAAGCGTTTGTTTGTTCTTTAAAAAACCTCTTCAGACTGCTAAGGCTTGCTCTTTTCTAATATGTTACCATACCATCTATTGAGGAAAAAATCTAATAAAAATATATTTAAACTGAAATAAGATAATACTGCTAGTGAAGCATCTGCCAAACAAACCGATGGAAGTTTACACAGAATTCTCTCTCTCAAAATGTTTACAACATGTTTCCCAGAATTTTTGAAAGGATCTCACTTACTGCTTCATGCAAAACTGACAAAGGTGAAATATGATGCCACGGAAAATGCTTTAAACATTAGTATGCTATCCGACCTCATCATAATGTGATTGACTGATGTCTCATTTCCATCACTGTGCAGTGTGCACTGCAGTGTGGGATACAGTATTCAAGTGTGTTCATTATACAAATTCACAATATTACAACTACAAGTAGGTCACTCGTGTACCCTATACAAAAGCTTTGCACATCATATTTAGACCTACAGCAGTAAGAGTATTTACCCAAGAAGATAACCAGATACCCAAATTATCCCACCATGGCAAGTGATGCTTCATACCTGCAAAAAACTTTAAAACATGAAAAATTAAAGGCATAATTCACCTCAAAATGACTATTCTCTCATCACTACTCACATTGTTTATTTTGGCGTTCCAAACCTGCACAAGTGACTAAATTCTGTAAAACACCAAAAGAATGCAATTATATGCATTATAATGAAGTTCAAGGTACAATATACAAGACAGAGACACGCGCTTAGTTGTGACTCATACATTTTAGGTGAAGATTCAATTTCCAAAAACTTGTTTCTAGTTCCTGTGTGCACAAACACAATTCCAGAAACATCCTCTATTCCTGAATTATGTAAGACCTGTAGTGATTGTGTAAAGGTAAGCCTCTCCAGCAAGAGAAGAGAGGCGGTACAAGAGGAAACCCTGAGCATCTCACACAGTTAGATAAACCAGAATAAAAAACACCAATACATAAAACTGACGCTTAGCCTATGGCAAATAAAAACTGGTATTTCGTATAAAAACGTAAGAAAGGAAATAGGGAAGACAAAAATTTGAAGAAGTAAACATCAGTAAAGAGAGACTGATGATCCTGATCATCACTCATCTGATCTATGTGATCTATGTGACCATCCATTAGACATTCTCCGAGTTTGGATTAACAGATCCAATTAAAGATTTTCTTTCTGTGAGTTTGGATCAATAGAGGATTTTAATTTGGTCTCTGGCAGGATTCTTATGTAAACAATCCTACTGAAACAAACATCTGGTTTAAGATGAGAATTGGATCAATTCAAGTCTATCTTTTCCCTCATTTCAAATGATTTTACTGAACTATTTTCCACAGGCGGAGCGCGATCAATATTTGAAAGCATGAGGATTATTATGAAGTTATTGTGGATGCTTTTATGATCTTTTTTTAAATACTATTGATGGATAAAATATATATAACTTAACAAAATGCACTGAACATCTGGGCTTGACCTAGGCACAATAGAATAAATCTAAATCGTGCCAAAGTTCATAGACAGTATGAACAAATGACTCTCTCCAAAAAGTATTTAATAACTTATTACTAATTACTTTCTTTATCCTACATCAACCTTGATTAGTAAAGTGATTCAAGGATAGACATGAAACGGCTCTTAATTCATTCAAATAAATAATATATATATAATATATAAAGTATTCTTATTAACAGATTTAAGCATTACAAAAGTGATAAAGATATATTAATGCATAAATTTTAAAGCTAGACTTTGAATTTAAATGTCAATTCCAGTATTGTATAAATTACAGGTAACACTTTACATTAAGGTTCCCTTTATCAAGCGTTTATAAATGTGTTCATTAATGATTAATAAGTCATTTACAAATGCATTACAAACCAGTTATGACTGTGTTAATAAAAATGGATAATAATGAAATGCCGGACAAATACTGAGCCAATAATGAGCCAATCTTAATTACATTTACATTTAAGCATTTAGTAGGCGCTTCTATCCAAAGCGCCTTACGTTGCATTATCCTATACATTTAAACATAGGTATGTGCAATCCCCTGGGATCGAACCCACTTAATGTGATGCTCTTACCACTGAGCTACAGGAAATCTTAATGTGAAGTGTTACCAAATTACACAGTATTTAGTTCAATTCATCTGAAGTAACTATAGATAAATACCAGAAAAAATAAGAGTATTCCCCTACTTTACTTTTTTAAAGTAAAAGTAATTAAATTACAGTAACTAATTATATAGTAACTAGTTACACTAAACACTGCTCTTGAAGACAGGACCTGGTTTGTGTAGCTGTAGCAGATGACATCAGCACTGATGCTTAACTCGTGTCATTGCTTTGCACCTGCAGGCCCGCAATAAAATGCACTGAAGGGGATCAACACCAAAATCAAAAGTGTGTAGACGTTAAAAAACATCCCAAGGTTTGCAGCGGGAAACTTTCAGGAAACATCTGAACAGCAGACCCGTGGCTGTCAGTGTGATGAAATGCTTTCAACAACAAATGCATAAAGTTCTGGCAAGAAAATCTTAACAGCAAATGTTTATATTTAATAAATTTTGTTGTTGAGTTTCATTGAAGAAGGGAACTGGTGGGTGATGTTAAATAGCTTGGAGCCATTTATCATTGGAACACCCTGCAAAACAAACACGATCTCTTTAAATTTCTTATTAACAAAAACAGCATTAATAAGCTGAGGAAATATATCATGGTTATAAAGAGAGCCGAATCCTGCCTTCAAAATCTGATTTGAACTTGATAAAGCACCATTTACAATATCCATGGAGAATTATTAAGTGTTAACTATTTTCAAAGGACCGGGTACCTGCTGTCCATTAACATATTTTAATGTCTACATTTTTATTTTTAGATATTCACTCAACTCTAGTCGCAATAAAACATTTAATTTACAAAGATTGTATTAAAAAGCACATCTTAAGGAGCTGTTCATAAAGAGAAAAGATGCTGAGACAATGGAACACACTTATTTTCCAAGGCAAATTTCACAAATGATCCATCGCTCTTCTGTAAAAGCGTGGGATTGTTTCTTATCTCTGAACCCTGAGAACTTCAGCCGGTGTGAACCTCTGTCGCCAAGGAAGCTCTCGCTGGAAATCAAGCATTGGGAAGATAATCCAGAAATAAACCTTTCATCTCCACCATCCACCTGCTGAGAGTATTACATGATGTCCACAACTAAATACCGACTCATAAGCACCAGAAGAACAGAGACCTGGAATAAAACATTATACTGTATTCAATGCCTTGAAGTCCGAATAAAATACATCACAGCTTCACCTTTTATCACTTGCACAAATATCAGAAATACATACAAACTCATCTTTTACATGAACAGGTCACCGCATCATTTTCTCTCGTCATAAAAATGTTTTTGAACGTCTGCACTGCTCTTTTTTTTCATCCAGATCACAGAAACAAAATGCAATCAGATCAAAAATAGTTTAAATTCAGCTTTCAGCTTCTTCTGTTATATATATCTTCTGAATATATATAGCCTATCAGATATCCTAAAATCACACCAGCACACAGTGATTCACAGACAACAGAATTTCAACAGACTTCATACGGACCGTCGTGTGACACATTATCATTATTGTTTATTGCCAATCAAAACTGAAGGCAATATGTTACTCAGATATAATCAATCTGCCGTGACAGGACATCTTTTCACACCGACACACGGCCAGTTATTGACTTCCTGACCAGAGATGTTGTTTCAGCACATAAATGACACCGGCTTCGTCCATTTATTTCACTCATGGGCTTGTAAATTGCTCAAGCAAACGTAATAATCTTTTCCCGTGAGGTGTCAGTCTTATCATCTATGATACCACACGTATAATCTCAGGCGACACGCCTGCAGTATGATGCTTTACACATCTCAAGCGCCCCTCAAACGACTGAAGAGCAATTTCAGATGCTCGTGTGTGGTTTGTATAAGTCTTTTATGAGTGATTGCAAACAACAGCATTGAAGAGTTGCTGGGTTGGTTTAAACCTATGGTTGGGTCAAATGAGGACAAACCCAATCATAGGGTTAAATTATTAGACGCAACCATGGGCTGGAAAAAAGTTTTTGGTTAAAATGGTCATTCGGTTGATTTATAAAGAATTATAGGATATGAAGTTTCTTTGTAGGCTAAAGTAAATGTTGAATGAGATTCAATCAGGTTAGACAGTGGTACCCCAGTGTATCGTGGGAAAGCGTTCGGCTCATTGAGGGTATTAATGTCATGATGTGGCTCTGTTGCTTTGGGACGTTCCTGCTAATGACTTCTGTTCTCAGAGACGCCATAACACCAAACCTGTCGGTACAACTCCTGTCCATGTATGGCAAGCCGAATTATCTTTTAATCATTCTTAGGATATGAATTTTTGATGACAACACAATTTTTACTAGTAAAAATGATTATTCTTGATATCAAGAATATAATTTATACTTGTAACAATTGCTATTTTTATTATCAATAAATAGATTTAAAGTAGGAAAATGTGAATTCTTAATATCAACAATCACGCAATCTCTCGCAGAAATGTGTATTCTTGATATAAAAAAATAATTTCAGCTAGTAAAAAACATAATTTTTGATATCTGTAATTGCATTTTTACTGGGTAAATATCACAATAGGCTGCCATTCAAATTCTATTTCTGATATCAATAATTAATTTCCTACATGTTAAAAATCTTATTTCAGATATCAGAAATGCATTTCTTACTAGAAAAAAACTTTTTATATCAATAATTGTGTGTAAAAATACATGTAGAAATGCCAATTTCTGATATCAGTAATGACATTTTTACTAGTGACAAAGTGATTCTTGACATCAATAATGTAATTATTACTAGTAAGAAAACCATTTTAGATATCAAAATATTACTCTCAGATCTATTGATATCTGAAATCTATTTCCCTATATCAGAAATACCATGTAACTTGTTAAAATTCTTTTCGATATCTATAATGAGCATTTCAACTAGTGAAAATAGAATTCTTGATATCAGGATTTTACGTTTTTACTAGTAACAAGTTATTGTTGATATCAAAAAATTTGTTTTTCACTAGGAAGAATTGCATTTCTGATGTCTGAAATAAATCTTTTATCATGTTAGAAATTAAATATTGATATCTGAAATTGAATTTGATTGGCATTCTATTGTAATTACAGATTACTAGCTAAAATTCAATTTTTGATATCAAGAATACACATTTTTACTAAAGAAAATCTAATTACTGATATCAAAATAGAAATTGTTACTAGTAGAAATTATATTCTTGATATCAAGAATAATCATTTTTACTAGTAAAAATTGAATTGTTGATATCAAAAATTCATATCCTAAAAATTATTAAAGCTAATTCAGCTTGCCATAGTCCATGTCATTCCTATATTCACTTTACCATCACCATGTTTCTATTATATGTGACAACATGTTACATACAATAGTAAACATTTTAAAACACTTTAAAGATGGAAATCATAACACCACTAAAACATAACACATTTATGTAACTTGAAGTCTTCTTTTATAAGATCTCCAAACACAAACATTAATAATTATGAGCAAGGGATTTGATGATCCTGTAATGTTTTTATAAATCAGAATGCATGCATATCAAATTTTTCTCAAGTTATAGTGTTTCATTTCATCAGTCTATGTACGTCATCTGTATATCTGTGTGTTACCTTGAAAAAATTAAGACTAAGATCAGGTATTTCATTTAACATCATTCAATGCCACGGGCTTCAACAACATGACCTCCAACAAATAAAAGTCGCTCTCAACGCACATTTACTCCAATTCTCATACAGGGTAAGTGCCTGAAAGTATTTATTTAAGAATCATGATATAGTCATTCAAAATCTATTTTTTTTGCAATGCAAACACGTCAACCAGTGTTACAGTGATTGTTTCAAACTAAAAACTGAAAGCTCTTCAGGTCTGAAGGACTTCAGTTCAATCAATAAAACGATTTTCAGTTGTCTCTGAATTACAGTAAATTACCGTATTTTTGATTTTCAGATCTTGTTTTGAGATGAAATGTTTTGCATCACATTCAAGACAATCGCAGATTTTTTCATTTTCAAGGACGCATGTGAACTCAGACATCAGCATCATATGTTTGTAACAATGTCATTCACCTGAGATTCCTGGAGGGAAATTGCACCTGTGATGTGTTCTTGTGACCATATCTCCAAAAAAAAGTAGTTGTTACTTTAAGCCTGAAATAAATTAATTTTGAGAGTCCAATGTATTTAGAAGAAAAGTGAAAGATTAAGAGAAACTTACCTGAGGTTTTGTTACCTTCTGACATTGAACATCAGAGGACCTTCCAAGGGCAAAATAACTACATTGTAGAAGATTTTATATTTACCAGACAGATAATATACAAATACATAGATTTTGAGTTTATTCAGAAGTCAGTAGTGAGTTTGGAGCAGTCAATGTTATTGATACACATGGTGTTGATATTATGCAGTTTATACATCATGACATTTGCTTTTACTCCATATGACAACAAAAACAATGAAATGAATAAAAGATGCATTAAAATAACTTTACTGTCGCTCTCATATTAAAATCAATACCCCCTTTTTGGATAAAAATGCCAATTATGTTTATACACATCGAATACGAAAAAGGATTAAAAATTGCTTCCGAAAAATTTAAAATAAAATAAAATCATATATACAAACCTCTGTACATAAATGTGTATATATATTGAGGATAAAAGTACCAAGTAAAAATAAAAAACTTTGATTACGTAACAAACCCTTCAGAGGAGATTTGTGTTGGTCTTGTGTCTTAATGACAATGCGCGAAAAAGAGATTTCTCGTGATTTCACATTCCTGCTTGACTGTCCGTCTCTCAGGTGAGTTTAACTTCAACATCTAACCAAATGACCCGGAAATTCCCAGAATCGAGCCACAGTGCATCTGTAGTTGTTCACGTCTGGACAGATAAGGATGTTTGCTGACACCCGAAGTAATTAGAGATAAAACAACATTCTGCACTTTACGTCACAGAGGCTTTGAGTGGCGATTCCGCAGTGGACTGACTCCTCTGAACACAGAGACGCGCCGGGATGAGATCGTTGTCATGCTGATGTAAAATCATTGGAAGGGGAGGTGACGCAACTGTCTCTATTTGGTGATATTGTCTTCTCGCTTACTGGACGATTCCCGAGTCGATGGAGGCCTGCTTCCGTGTGGTCTTTGGAGGGGGAGGAGGAGGGGTCTTGCTTGGTAAGGGGGGAGGAAGGAGCTGGAACAAGAGAAGACAACATTTTTTTGCTGTAATCTATGAAGCCATTAGAGTGAAGTCACCCACATCCATCGGTGAGTTTAACTTGTTCTTAAAGGGACAGTTTAGCCAAAAATGTGAATTATTTCATCGTCAAGTTATTTCAAACTTGTGGGACTTTCTTTCTTCTGCAGAACACAAAACAAGATATTTTGATAAAGTGTCGATAACGAAATTACAACATTGATTTCCATTGAACACACAACCACGGAGACTTATCTTCTCTACATATCTTCTTTTGTGTTCCACTGAAAAAGAGTCATACACAGGTTTACAACCCCATAAAAGTGAATAAATGATGACATTATTTTTGGGTGCGCTATCTCTTTAAGAGATGCAAAAATGAAACTCTATCCTTAATAATATAATAACATTTAGTCATTTAGAAGACGCTTCTATCCAAAGCGACTTACAGATGAGATAAACAATGAAAGTAATTGGAACAAATAAAGGAAAAAAAATTGCAAAATTCCCAAAAAATGGAAATAACAAAAAAAAAAATGGCGCAAACAACAAACATCCTCATAAAAGGTCTGCACAAGTATTTTACAAATCTAAAACATTGTTGGTTGCTTAGTCATACCCGTTGGTGAGGTGGTGGCGGAGGGGGGGTAGTCGGACTTGCCAGGTCTGAATTGTCCATTAGGTTTCCATAGTCACCCATGCCGCTTTTGACAGGAAGTGGAGGCGGAGTTTCCCCATAACCCGTCCCGTTCAGCTCAAGATCTGTATACAACCAATACACAACCAAATCAATCAGCCCAAAAAGAGCTTTTAAAGGCAAGAGGTATGTGACTATGCAAAACAAATAATAAAAAGTTTTAAAATGAAGACAAAGAGATTTGAACACTTTCTTTTTGTCAAATGATAGTTTACCATGACCGTACAGCAGTAAGCGTTCAGTTATAAAACTCTTGACACAGTTTGCTTCCGTTATGATTAATAATATAAAAATGCCGCATTAGCTCTGACATCACTGAAAGAGATGAGGATTTGTATTTGATAATCTAATGCAAAGACATTCTCACCTAAAAGACAGTTAAACATACTCAAATACCTTATGGGGTTCCTGTTAAAGATTACAAAAGTTTCTTTATTTGTATTAATTCTCTACTACAAAGATCTGGATTAACAAAACATTCAAAACGTATTCTGAAGAAACGGCCCGGTGGTGATGTGGTGAATGCTTATGAGCAGATCTCAATACAGAGAGAGATAGAGAGATAGAGAGGGAGAGAGACGGAGAGAGAGAGAGAGAGAGAGAGAGAGGGAGAGAGAGAAAGAATGGAAGAAAGAAAGAGAGAGAGAATGAAAGAAAGAAAGAAAGAGAGAGAGAGAGAGAGAGAGAGAGAGAGAGAGAGAGAGAGAGAGGGAGTGCGAAAGAGCTAGAGAGAGAGAAAAAGAGAGAGAAAGACAGAGAGAGAAAGACCGAAAGAGAGAGAGAGAGAGAAAGACCGAGAGAGAGAGACCGAAAGAGAGAGAGAGCGAGACCAGAGATGATGACATGTAGTGCAAATGCTGAATTCAGACAGAGAGCCAGACCCAAGGGAGATCTTCAGTAGAGACTCAATGAGAACCTCTGCAGTCTCCCATAATTCCCTGCTTCACATCACAGCGATACCTTTATGTGTCATCACAATAAAGTTTGCTAAACGCTGTTTGAACGCAGTAGAAACATCCGGCGAGATGTATACCGGGGGTGCAGTTTAGTGTTGAAGAACATAATCCTGTTTACCACACTTACTCACATTCACTTCTGCTGAGGAGACCAACACATCTCATTTAAGAACTACATTTGACTTCATGTGAAGGATTTCACATAAGATTATATCACAATGAAAAAGAAGAGTTAGTAACATCAGTGTATATGGAATTGTTTATGGAGATGCTTAAATTATTATCAGCAATTCATTATAGTTCATCATAATCTAGTTGCTGACCCAAAAAACCCACTTATTTTAAAGCGACGGTTCACCCAAAAAGCACAATTCTGTCATCATGTCTTAACCCACTTGTTATTTCAAACCTGTAGAACTTTCTCCTGCAAAACACAGAAGATATTTTGAAGAAAGTTGGTAGCAGAACACCACTGGACCCCATTCACTTCTATGAACACAAATCCAACTCTAACTCAAATCTAACGACATTCTTCAAAATATCTTCTCGTGTGAGCTGTGGAAAAAAGAAAGTCATACAGGTTTGAAGTAAGCAAATAATGAAATCATTTTTATTTTTGGAGAAACTATAGCTTTAAACTGAGAAAAGACCCTTCTATGCAAAACCAGCTCACATGTTTCAAAATATTTCTTTCCCCTTTAGAGGTGAAAGGTTAACACATATTTCTACACCTATAATAGCTTGCTTTGGCAAAACAAGCCCAGTCCAGTTTATTTCAGGAGAATAATTGAGACATCAGTGTCACACGTACTGGATCCAGACAGTAAGCTGAACTGTAGTTTGGCCCGAGGGGCGATGGGAGGGGGGACAGCGGAGGCGCTGGAGTTAGCGGGGGCTCCCGGAGACACAGACAGACGCTTCTCCCCCAGCAGATTGATCACCTGACTCTTCGGTCTCTGGGGTCTCAACGGGCTGATCTGAGGAGAAGATGGACAGAAAATGATCATGTCCTAACTAAATACACATCCTGACCGAACAGAAGGCGACTGAATTAGAAAACTAGGACTCAGAGTTATACAAACAGAAGTGTGGGTAAAGCAAGCATACAATTCTAAACCAGACACAATAATGAATAATTATTACAACTTTTAGTTTAAAATGAGATTTAACCTGTTTTTTATAAAAGGATAATGAGAGTTGTGTGGTGGTCAATGAGGAACATCAGATGATGATAATGGTGACAACAGAACGTCAGACACACACACAGCGAAAATATACACAAAAATACCTCTGAGGAAGTGTTCATGAATAACAAAACTCAAATGTTCAGGTTCATTTATATCCACATACAGGTTTGCCTAATGCATCATTTAACACATCATTTACAATGCTTATAAATTATTTCTGTTGTAAACGACCGTCATTAATATAAAATCTGTGGGACGTACTTCAAACACAGAATTATGTTTTTTATCATACGGCCTAATTACAATAAAGGAATAACTTATGACCGGTGTGTCTTAGGTACAACTTCATGTTGAGAAAGTACTAGTGGTAAACTTGACTTTTTGAGAAACTTTCCGAACGCTTCGTCCATGTGCTGCAGTTCAGAATCACAGATGAATTAACATTGAACAAATATTAACAAAACACCAGATGAGGCCGATAAGAATAGTAGCAGAAAAAAATATGGTTGCATAAGGTCAAATGTGAATGACATTATGACCGATACATCTGCTGTAACTTAAGTTTTTGTGAATGGTGGAGGTCGGTGGTCTGCGGCAAGCGTGAGGGTCTTTATAATAAATGATGAACCATCAGAGTCATTATGTGTGCCGCTCTTCTCAAAGTTACATACATTCCTCACAATGCACCTTGAGTCAATGAAGTCAAGCGCGGTCATTTATATTCTTATTTAAGCCTTCTGAACATCTATTATCTGTTCGGAACAACTGATTCATCACATTTGTTCCTGTTCAAAGAGCTTGAAAAGGATTCATGAGATGACCGGATTTACACCTGTGGCTTTTCTTGAATAATTGAACCAAAAGTTTCCAAAACTGATTCACAAATATAACTTTTGTTTTTTCGTAAACCATCATACGAGACAGAGTATTACTTGCCATGAGAGCGATATCTCGCCAATGACACGTGGATTTATTGTATCTTAGATGATTGTTTTCTGTTATTTACATCAGAGAGCAGAGCAACACTATGAATCATCTAGATAAGATTGATTCCTTCGGGTCATTTTAATATCCGGTGATATTTTAGGTTTAGGAGAACTCACTGTTTCTG
Source organism: Triplophysa dalaica (assembly GCF_015846415.1). Taxonomy (NCBI): domain Eukaryota; kingdom Metazoa; phylum Chordata; class Actinopteri; order Cypriniformes; family Nemacheilidae; genus Triplophysa; species Triplophysa dalaica. The sequence continues at coordinate 20,584,069 of NC_079558.1, forward strand.
ACAGTATAACAGCTTCACTGGGCTGTAGGGTCACATCGGCCGTCTTCAGCTCTTTATCAAACAACTCCTGATGTTTACTGTTCCTCTTCTCCTTCTTCTTGTCTTTCCTCTCTTTCTCCGGCTCGTCTCGATCCAGCTTGTCCTGAGACTTACTGTGCAGCTTCTTGGGTAGTAAAGGCTCCAGCGTGAAACTATTAGAGAGATAAAACAACGGAGAAAAATTGAGAAAGACAGGATTCTTCTAAAGGTCCTGTGCAAATATTTACACTCATTTGACATTTAGCTTCAACTTTGAACCCGAGCATCCCGTTTCCGGAATGCAGTCTCTGTAGTCATGGCGACTGTATCACCTAATCAATGATGCTACATCTCATATTCATCCACGCACTCCGTAACGAAAGGTCTGACGCTACATTATATTTTCATCACATGCAAGAGTTTAAAAAGTGTTTGCGTACGACTGTCTGAACTGGGAAATAAGTGTCATCATTACTGGATTTCAGATTCAAAGCTACAAACCAAACCCTTTCCTAAAATGCAGCGATGCGGGGTGAGAATCCTACATCATCCGCACAAACACAGTTAAAGCGAAACCCCAGCATTTAAGTGTGTGCGTCCTCTGGAATCTGCTGACCTGACCGATAATGAACCTCGTAGGCAGTTTTGTAAAGAGGAGCCGGAGAAAACTTTGGTACTCAGAATCTGTGCGGCCCAGAGGCGACTCGAAGAGCTTTAATGAGATGGATTAACTCATCAAACGAATGAAACCCTTCACATTTAAACACCAGTGGATACACTAATGAACCTTTAAGACTGGCATCTGCTTGCTCGCCACGCCAGACTGGCACTAAGCCCCATGTGTGACAGTAAACAAAGGTTAGACATATAGTTCTTAAAGGAACAGTTCACCCCAAAATACAAAAATTCTGTCATACTTTGGTCCACCCTCGTGTCATTCAGAAATCCGAATACGACTCTATTTCTAGGTAGAAGGTATTTAGAGAAATGTCTCGGGGTTTTGTGATCGCAAAATAGAAGTCAATGGGGAATTCCAAATGTCTTTTTGGAGAAGAAAGAAAGTCAATCAGGTTTGCAATGACATGATGATTAACATGTCCAAAGGATTAACAACCAAGTGTTTTATTTTTTGCATTCTCAGATTCCAGATTTTCAAATCATACATCTATGGATGCTTAATTATTCACTGATTAATAGTACATTATTTATTTACGATGGATAAAGCTCAATTTTAACAAATTGGACCATTATGACTGGTTCTGTGGTCCAGGGTCACACATGCCTTCATAATTTCATAGGATTGTCTTTGAACAGATGGGACTTAATAAGAGCATTACTAATAAGAGCTTTACTAATATATTTCAGTCCGAGTGTGATGAAACGATGTGTCCAGAGACACAGCAGGTGCTGGAGTGCAGTAAATTCTTTAACATGCTGAAGTGCGTTATGGGCGTATATGCTCGGATGAGAACAGGCCGCCCACAGCGAGACGACACGGAAATGATGAAGTTATTGAAGTGTGTATTGTTACGCCCACAGAGACATTGTTACTCCAACTGGAATAATATTATGAATAACATACATCATGTCCAACAGTTTAGCCTAGTTAGCAGAAGTTATTTCTAAAACTAAATCTAAAACTCATAGAACTACATTTGGAAGATCTGAAGTGTGTGTGTGTACCCGTCTGATCCCGGTCTGGAGGGGGAGTTGTCTGATGATATGGAGGTCACAGATGCGACAGACAGAGGTCTCTGAGATGACGGCATGGTGAAAGAGCGAACCATGGACCTCGGCCGACTGCCACGCCGCTCGTCCGACATAGAAGGCTGAAAAACACAAATGCAAAGTTTATACATTCATGTTGGAGTTTGAGTTTTAAAAGCCCCTGAAGGTGAAGTTTTCTTCTGTCATAATCGACAGTTATGCCAAAAAAACAGTCAATCTGAAACAACATTAGACCTCCAAACTCGTGGCGTGAGAGTTCTGGCTGCATTAATAAAGTTTTTGTTTCCACATCTTTACAAAGGTCTGTCGCGTGATTCTCGTGCTTATCTGCTTCCGCTGCTCTCGGTCACGTGCGCGCTTGTCTTTGAAACAATATTCAGCCTTCATTACGTTTTTTACTCTAATAAACTCTATTAGAGCCATCGCTACGGCAACCAACATGACGGCTAATTCTAGCATCCTAGTGGAGTGATGATCAATACCTGCCACCTACATACACTATTCATCTCTCTCTCTGTTTCTTCCGGTCTTTTGTATCTCTCTTGTTGCTCTTCAGAACCCCAGCATCCTCCTGTCACATCCGTTCTTGAGGAGAGTCACAAGCCGGCTTTTTCTGGGTTTGTCAAGAGGTCTTATACTGCTAATAGGTATTTTAAGAAAGATGCAATGTCCCAAAACATGATTTTTTTGATTAGTCGGGTGACAAAAATAGAGTTGAAATACAGAAGTGTTTACTTAAAATGCCGTATCTTTTTAATACGTCTCTTTTTGGGCTTCTGTTGTCTACCTTTACTTTCACCCTGAAATGAAAATTCTGTCATCCTTTATTCCCCCTCATGTCATTTTTTGTTTTCTTCAGAACATTAAGAAAAGATTTTAAAGAATGTTGGTAACCAAACAACATTGAACCCCATAGCCAAAGCCGATCCTTCCTATACGCAAACTACGCAAGTTGCGTAGGGCCCCTGCGAGGGGCCCCCTTGAGGACCGAATAAAAAAACTATAATGTAAATAAGACGCTATTTTTATTACTTTTTAGAAGATCAATCCCATGTGTTTTTGTACTTCATTGATCTCACTGTCAGTTTAATGATTTTTTGTCTTTCAGTTTTATTTCATTTAAGTGGTCAATTGATGTATTGATTTTATTTCTTATAGTTTACAGTTATGTTTATCTAATTTTAACTACTATGACAAGGGCCCCCTCACAAAGGTTTGAAAAATCCTTTTGAAAAACTACTACAGTATGTTCATTAAAGAGAGAGATTACTGTCAAAAGCAGTCACAATAACCACATTTCGGGGATTTTCCTGAAGACTTTAGACTCACTAGTGTTTTGACACCATACTGCCTCTCCACCTTCTCCTTGAGTTGTTTGAAACACGCCTCCAAACGAGCGTGAAATGGTCGCAGGGCTTCAGTCACTTTTTCACCGTGAATACGAACTCCTTCAGCCAGGTACGGGATCTACATGACACACACAAACACAAATGGCACATTCTTAAAGATTTCACAGCATTGAGAAACCAAAACATTCGGTTAAAGACTGCACATTATCCATAATCTGACATTTTCCCAAATGATAAGACATCAGGAATGACTGGACTGTGAAAGATGAGCATTACACGGTGGAATAGAGACGGAAGAAAGATGTGTTACATCACTGCAAAAAACTAACTCCTGATCCATTTCTACTACCCACAATACATTTCTACTCTGAGACTGAGACATGATGCTCTTCAGGGGTGATTTAGTGAAGTCTCTGAGATCGCCCTGCAGGGTTTCACTCCAGTCTGAAGAATCATAGCACTTTTCTTTCTCTGTCCTGACAGACAACTGCAAGTCACACTGAAGGCCGTATCATATCACACACCAATAACAAACTTTTACACAACCTTTGCATTCATAACGCAAAGTACCACAGTTTCTCATGATTCAGAGTCGTAAGAAAAGCACAATTGCAGACACACAAACATGACTGCTTTGTTAATTGTAAAAAACGGCATTGTTGTCTCCAGATGTGATGGTGTGAATGCAGAGTAAACCTGGAAGCTGAGAAGTGAAGATATTTATGAAATAATGTCCATCGAGGATCAGATTGAGCTGATGCAATGCACTGCAATGTCTCTGAAACATCAGGTCAATAAAACGCCCGTCAACAACAAAATATATCCTGAGATTCAAATGTTGAATTTTTAATTGAACTTCTATAGAACAGAAAAAAAGATCTTTAATAATATTGACTTTTGATTGCAGACTTGACAAATCTGAGCTCACTTTGCTGACATTGTCTTCTCAAACTCTAATGACAGAGACATTTGTGAGATGTCAGACTTTTGTCTAAGGAGAAATATCTGAGATGCAGGTGAGACTTAAGCACAAGTTCTTCGTTTAATCTCATTGATGTCTAGAAGAAATAGCTAACTGAGATTTAAAGACATATGAAATATTGCTATATTGTGAACATAATCATGATATCCCAAATACAGTATGACTTCATGTATCCTTTTTGTATCTCATTGCTTAATTATATGAAAGTAAATTGGAATAAAAATGGTGCGGAGCTGAATTCAGACACATTGTGTGTTCAGCATCCTGCAGAGAGTCCAGACACAAGGAGAGAGACAGAGAGGATTCCCACTTTAATATGGCTTGTTATCACCACAGGGAATTTCTGAAGGAGACTTAGATCGAGACAGATAGAGAGAGACGGAGGGGGAAAGAGAGGGAGAGAGAGAAGGAGAGAGAGAGAGAGAGAGAGAGAGAAAGAGAGAGAGAGGGAGAGAGAGGGAGCGAGAGGGAGAGAGAGGGAGAGAGAGCGAGAGGGAGAGAGAGAGAGAGAAGGAGAGAGAGAGAGAGAGCGAGAGGGAGAGAGCGAGAGGGAGAGAGAGAGAGAGAGAGAGAGAGAGAGAGGGGAGAGAGGGAGGGAGAGAGAGAGAGAGAGAGGGGGGAGAGAGGGAGGGAGAGAGAGAGAGAGAAGGAGGGAGAGGGAGAGGGAGAGGGAGAGGGAGAGAGAGAGAGAGAGAGAGAGAGAGAGAGGGAGGGAGAGAGCGAGAGCGAGAGAGAGAGAGAGAGAGAAAGAAAGAAAGGGAGGTAAAGATAGAGAGAGAGAGAGAGAGAGAGAGAGAGAGAGAGGGAGGGAGAGGGAGGGAGAGAGAGAGATGGAGGGAGAGAGAGAAAAGGCACAGCTGTCTCCAGGGAAACCCAGACCTTATAAAAATGATCAGTGACAGAATTCCGGGTGGGCGGCACAGCGACAAAACTTCTTTAAAAGATATCTGCCAAATCACACCGTCAGAACTGCAAATATTTCTAATTACTTTGACATATAATTAAAAAAATAAAACATTAATACACAAACACTCAGTGACTCATCAGTCCTTTTCAATCCAACATTCTTGCACCATGAGCTTTCATGACAAAATACTGTAGTATTTCAACTCCTAGATACTATAGTGTTTAAACCTTAATATACGATACAATTCTGTGCAATGCCATGCTACAATTACTTTAATATAGTACAGTATACTAAAATTTACTATAAACAGTACACAGTTTACTATAGTAAATACTAAATGGACTTTATAGTATCGTAAAGTATAACTTTCGTTGTGGTCAAATGCATAAGAAGTGAAATAGATGAGCCATGTTTCTGTGTAACATTTCATACTGTTTCCACTTTTGATTTGTCAATCTCACTTTTTATTAGAGCACTTAAAAGCAGATCTGCGTCTTTAAAACTGATTTGAGGAAAGACAAGATGACAGCTAGAGAAATTCTGATGCAAATTCTTTGACCTTAAAAGAGATAAAATAATAAAGAACACCGTCAAACAATCATATCTGGGTCATTTACAAGCCGGGGGTGTATGTTGTAAACCTCAAAAACATGTAAATAATGACTATTGCTGTGTTGTCTGAGGGCAATATTCCTCATCTCTTCTGTTACGAGAAGAAAAGCTGACATTAGGTTGACATTTGTGACAAGTTGTGCATCAGCTTTGTGTCAACCCTGTTAGCAACATGACACTGTCTCTAAAATTAACCTTCTACAGCATATATAAAAAAACATGTCATAATGACATCACAAGCCTAACAGGAAGTGAAGAACAGGCAACTGGCCTCAGTTTCATCTTACATTAGGATGTTTTTGTCAAAAGGTGTCTAATCTAAAACCGGTTCATGTCAACCCTGTTACCTTTCTAAGAAAAACAGATGTTGCCTAATATGTAATGTAAAAAAACATATATTTACTGTGTTTAGACATAATGTGTCTCAAAAATGTTTACAACCTTCAAAAATGAACATTACATCACACAAATGAATGACTAAATAAACCCACTCAAAAATGCAGCTGCAGAAGAGACAGGAGGAATGTCTCTATAGACACACCACAAACAGATTCATTGTGAGACAAGTTCATGTAGCGTTACATCAATGCCACACATCTGTTCTGCCAAACCAAACAACTTCTTTACTGTGAGTTCCTGCACAAACAGTCTTCATTTAACACATCTGTCCTCTTATCTCTCTCAAATAACATCTGCAAATGAGTCTCCGCTAAACAAACAAACCCCTTATATTTTTTTTATACATGTCCCTGAAGAAAAGAAGAAGTCCTTCAATGCGTCTTACACAGCGAAACTGTTTATGATCTGACGGTAAGCACATGTGACATGTGTGTGTCTGGATAAAACAAACCGGCTGTCAGCGAGACCGATGGTGATGATGATATATCACAACATGACAAAGTCAAAACAGGACAACAAAACAATTTCATCATTTCACGAGTCTTCGCACCTCTTGACCAACAAAGCTTCATGATATTTCAAGGCATTTTCTAGATAAAAATATCTGGATCTCTAAAAAATGTGCGGTTAAAGGATATAAAAAACTTACATAATTTGAACATAATTAATTGTCAGAAAATGTGGTTAAAATGTTCCAGAAGAGAGGTCATACAATGGCATGTGTTACACTTTAGAGATAAAATGTCTGTCAGAAAGACAGAAGCTAAAATTGAACTTTATCAGCATTAAGATCATTTCTAACAGATCTCTTACACAACACACACATAACCATCAATAAAAGGAAGAATGTGTCACTTTTCCTTGTTAAAATCATCACTGTTTTGACAGAGAAAAAAGACTAAAGATCTGATGAGACGTTCTTCGTCACCCTCTGATTTATCCAACAACACGACACTGAACCCTCAGGAGATTTTCCTTTCAATTACATCTCACGCTGGCAAAATGACACCACATAAAAGACCAACAACAATTATAACTCACAGTGTGAATGCTGCTTATCAATATTACGTTTAGAAAATGATCAAATGTGAGCTTATGAAATCATAGACCTCATGAATTCTAAAGGTTGCTTTGGATGACCCACATCTCATTTTACTTAAACATTTAAATGGATTAAAAAATGACAAATGATAGCCTGCATAATAAGAAAATGGACACATCTAGTTTGAGTTACGATGTAAGCGAATCGTTTCATTAGAATTCTGAATCAATTCACACGCATGGATTGAACTGATTCAGGCCGATGAATCATTATCATGAACTCTGACACCATATCTCTGATGAAGCCTAAAGTAGAGCCACTCAAACATTTTAATGCTCCAACAGGCACCAACTCGATGACGAGCAAGAAACGGGAAATTCAATTAGTGGACGATTAAAAAGTTTGTCGCTGCAATATTCATAATGTTGATTCATTGGATATTGTCAACAGATGTCATGAATGTTCTGTACACCGCACTGCAAATAATGCAATGAGGTGTATGTTGTTAACCTCAAAAACATGTAAATAATGACTTTTACTGTGTTGTTCCAGGGTATTTCTTTTAAAAAAATCAAGTATTCCTCATCTCTTCTGTTACGAGGAGAAAAGCTGACATTAGGTTGACATTTGTGACAAGTTGTGCATCAGCTTTGTGTCAAACCTGTTAGCAACATGACACTGTCTCTAAAATTAACCTTCTACAGCATATATAAAAAAACATGTCATAATGACATCACCAGCCTAACAGGAAGTGAAGAACAGGCAACTGGCCTCAGTTTCATCTTACATTAGGATGTTTTTGTCTGAAGGTGTCTTATCTAAACCGGTTCATGTCAACCCTGTTATCTTTAAAAAAAAACAGATGTCGCCTGATATGTAACATATATTTACTGTGTTTAGACATAATGTGTCTCGAAAATGTTTACAACCTTCAAAAATGAACATTACATCACACAAATGAATGACTAAATAAACCCACTCAAAAATGCAGCTGCAGAAGAGACAGGAGGAATGTCTCTATAGACACAACACAAACAGATTCATTGTGAGACAAGTTCATGTAGCGTTACATCAATGCCACACATCTGTTCTGCCAAACCAAACAACTTCTTTTTGGACTTTATAGTATCTAAGAATCGCTATCTTCTTATTGATTTTGATATTTTTTTACCTGCCAAGCAATCAGATCCTTCAGTTTTTCAATCTTCTCCTGGTCATTTGGATGTTCCTGGATGTATTTGTCAATGAAAAAAGCCTGCAGAAGACACAACTAAAGCTTTGAAAACATCAAAACTATTTACAAACAAACTTTTCTAACAGTACTTATGGATAACAGTGCTCTCCACTTTGTCACTTATAATCAGAATCCTCTGTACCTTCTCATAATTAGTGAATCCTCCCATGACCGCCGGGTCCACGATGCCGTTGAGAAGCATAGAGAGGGGGTTGATGGGAAGCGTGGGGTCACTGAGGTGACGCTGAACCATGTTGTTGATTTTCTCATTGGTCAACTGCATGGTCTCCATGGCGTTTTCTACAGGACTGATCTCTTCCTACAGAAGAAAACACAAAACTGTATTAGACACCCCTGCGCACCTCACAAACCTGAAACGTTATTACTTTCAGACATCCAACAGCGACGCATGGGCGTTTAGGGGAACTATTTTAACTCAAGTTGACACTTAGCAGGAGAAATGGTTTACAAGCCCGAATCGCAAATGACAGCTCTTATTTTATTCACCAGTTGTCTAATACTGAACAACATCCTTACACAACAACCAAAGTTGAAGTCATAAAGTGAACTTCACTAACAAACAGCTGAATAAACAACAACCGGTTTTCAGGTCAGCTTACATCTCAGTTTACGCTGATCTTTGAAAGTTGTGAATTCATGCAAAACCTGAATTATAAATGAAGAATACGCATTTTACATTCAATGATTAATGAATATGCAGATGTGTACGCAACAACTAATTTTATTTAATAAAAGACTTATATAAAAATACCATGAATATGACGTGAATCATAAAATAATAATGAATATGTGGCAGAGATTTGACAGAACTTGACCTATGACAGACAGACACGTCGATCTGTCTTTCTCACTAATGAGATGATATCTGAGTATACAGCCAGACGGTAAGAGAGAGAGAGAGTGTGTACAATATAATGGATAAACAACAGCACATCCAGTCTGGTCATTACACACAGCCAGAGAATCTCCTCTGCCCTGCAGTCTATAGTGGCATATTGATATCCGCTGTGCCAAGACACACAATCACAACTCTCTAGCACACAGGGGACTGAGAAACACTATGACACATACTAATAGAACAGCATTCTGGAGGAAAAGACACACACAACCTCAGATCTGTTAGACTGAAGTGTTGTGCGAGGGGTGATGCCTAATGTACGAGACAGACGATCCATGTTTACTTAAGCGGGTCATTTCTACTGTAGTGGAGTATAGAGAGGGCGAGACAGGTTATGTCTAGAGTAAAATGGGTGAGACGGGTCATTCCTACTGTAGTGGAGTGTAGAGAGGGTGAGACAGGTTATGTCTAGAGTAAAAATGGGTGAGACAGGTCATCTCTACTGTAGTGGAGTTGAGAGTGGAAGGAGATGGGACAGGTTTAGAAAGGGGTGAGACAGATCAGGTCAACTGTGCTGGAGTGCAGAGAGGGTGAGACAGGTCATCTCTACTGTAGTGGAGTGTAGAGAGGGTGAGACAGGTTATGTCTAGAGTAAAATGGGTGAGACAGGTCATCTCTACTGTAGTGGAGTGTAGAGAGGGTGAGACAGGTGAGACAGGTCATCTCTACTGTAGTGGAGTGTAGAGAGGGTGGGACAGGTTATGTCTAGAGTAAAATGGGTGAGACAGGTCATCTCTACTGTAGTGGAGTGTAGAGAGGGTGGGACAGGTTATGTCTAGAGTAAAATGGGTGAGACAGGTCATCTCTACTGTAGTGGAGTGTAGAGAGGGTGAGACAGGCTATGTCTAGAGTAAAAATGGGTGAGACAGGTCATCTCTACTGTAGTGGAGTGTAGAGAGGGTGAGACAGGTTATGTCTAGAGTAAAAATGGGTGAGACAGGTCATCTCTACTGTAGTGGAGTTGAGAGTGGGGGGAGATGGGACAGGTTTAGAAAGGGGTGAGACAGATCAGGTCAACTGTGCTGGAGTGCAGGAGGGTGAGACAGGTCATCTCTACTGTAGTGGAGTGTAGAGAGGGTGAGACAGGTTATGTCTAGAGTAAAATGGGTGAGACAGGTCATCTCTACTTTAGTGGAGAGCGGGGGGAGATGGGACAGGTTTAGAAAGGGTGAGACAGATCAGGTCAACTGTGCTGGAGTGCAGAGAGGGTGAGACAGGTTATGTCTAGAGTTTAAATGGGGTAAGACAGGCCATTTATATTGTAGTGGATTGCAGAGGGGGTGAGACAGGTCATGTTATCTATACAATAGGGTAGTGAGGGTAAGACGAGTTATTTGCAGAGTTTAAAAGGGGTAAGACAGGTCATGTCTACTGTACTGGATTGCAGAGAGGGTGAGACGGGTTAGGTCTAGGGTTTAAAAGGGGTAAGACAGGTCATCTCTACTGTCCTGTAGTGCAGAGGGGGAGAGACAGCTCGTGTCTCACGGTGTGAAAGGTCACATGGGTTTAGGGTGAATGATGAAAGCTGTCGTACTCACCGCTGACACAGACAGGACTTCAAACCAGCGCAGGATGCCAGGCAGTTTATAGGCAGTTACATAAGTCGTCCTTTCAATCCACATGTTCTGTTGAAAAAAATACAACACAAATTAAGCAACACATTACGTGAACAGTTTATGCCTCACTCTTCATTTAGTGGAGTATAATGGCTGTTTACCAAACACATGTGAATAAAAGAGACTTTATATCTTAATTCAACGCTTGAATTTTCTTAAATGTGCAGAAAAGCAAACTTACAGAGAACTCATTGTCCGGATCTTTCTCTCCTTTTCTGACCGGTCGCGAATACTGAAATTTCTGGACCTCATTGACGGTGTAAAAGCTGAAAGGAAAAGCAAGATTATCGATGATTCATCCCTGAATCTGTGGGCCGTGTTGAGCTGTATTCGGTCATGAGGTTTGATTCTGAAAGCATGGGATGAAGATAGAGACGCATGTGCTTGTAAGACGGTCTGATTTGTACGACACAAAACTCAATAAAATGACAACAGTTCTCCATTAAGAACGCTGCAGAAGCGATAAGCAAACGCCTCTGGTGAACAAATAAACGCTGTTGCTTTCATCAACGACTCGTCCTGAACAATTTTTGAACATGATGTCATGTGACTTTTTCCTGTCCTAGATTGACAACTACAAGTCAAACATTCAGAGGTTTCCTGCGGCTCATTGGTTAGAGCGTGGCGCTTGCAACGCCAAGGTCATGGGTCCGATCCCAAGGATTGCAAATGCTTAGAAATAAATGTATGGTATAATCTGAAGTTCGCTTTGAATTACATCGTCTGTCTACTGCACAATAGATCAGTTTGAATCAACTTCACAAAATAAAATAGAGACCACCAAATATAAATGAAACAGAACCCTGTCAGTGTTACAGCATCCGTTCCGATGCTGGAAAACCATCACGTCTGAATGATGAGAAAAACAACAATCGGTTCTGCTAGCAAACGAAAAAAAGAGAGAAACACCAAGACAGAGGCACATTTTCACAAACACATGAAATTGAAGCCGAACATCTGGGTGTGATTTTCATTATCAATGGCAGACGATGAATCCAGTTGTGACTGGAGTTGTGAGAAATTAAATTAAAAACCTAAATTAAAACATGTCTAAAGTCCTACCGATGGACTCGCTTTCAAACCGGATTTGAAATGACACCGCTAACCAATTACAATATTTACAAATGTATTAGCTGCAGGGTGAGACAGATCCAGCCTGAGGTGTGTGAGAGAGAGACTGAGGTTCTCCTCCACAACACACTGAAATCACATCCTGTCATGTGACCTCTCTCTCTCTTTAAGGCTTGTTTATACAGAGACAGGGGAATTGTGGGTAAATAGCGAGCTTTAATTACTTTTCATGCTCACTGCTGGCTCTGATTGGCTGCGGTAAGCTGCCTCCAACGCTCGATGGAGATTTGTGATAACAGCTCTGTTTGCCATGCAGTGTTGAATTCAGCCTCAAACAGAATTTTGCTTCAGTTACAGGTGTGTGTGTGTGTGTGTGTGTGATGTATTAACAGAGGAGTGTAGTGAGGTCAAACACCGTGTGCACATTTCCATTTTAATAAGCTGCGTTCTGAAACACATGAACCCAAGAGAGCTGATCTGCCAGCTCACACACACACACGCATGCACGCACAGACACGGGCACACAAACACGCACACACACAGACATACGTGCACACACAACGACAGAGCACACACATCCGCACATGCACATACAAGCACAAACACGCACACACATGTGCATGCACACACACCTGGAACTGAAGACACAAACACAGGCCGGTAGTTATAAAAACCTTATTTACAAATCCCTTAGAGAAGTGAATACGTACCGAGAACTCTGAGATCATTGGACAGACAGACAACAGACAGGTAAAAAGGAGAGACAGACAGACGGATGAACAGAAAGACAGACTGAAGGTCAGACAGACAAAAGAACAGTTTAATAGACAGACAGACAGATGTCTAGGAGGGCGTACAGACAGACAGAAGGACACATGGAAGCAGGGGTGCCGCCAGAAATTCTGGGCCCTATGGAAACCAAAATTTCTGGGCCCCCTACATTTTTTACAGATAAAATTTAACCCAATAAACATGCCCTGTATACTTAAAAAAAAGATACTTAGCACATTGCATAGTTAAAATGTCTAAAGATGAGTACAAAGCCTACAAAAACAAGATTTTTTTTTTGAAATATGTACTTGTTTACATAAAAGGGAGAACATTTATTATCTCAATTGCAATTGCAAGCACAAGAGAACATTATGTATTGACATATACTTAACATGAACAAGCTTTAGCTGGGTCAAACTGCTCATTCAGGAAACATCAGCTACAGTAGAGACACGTTTTATTCAATTTTATATTCTATTTTTCTGGGGCATTTTATTCATATTAAGAACGTCAAGTTTGACAGTATCGGTCTTAGCAGCCGCACTGTCACTTCACAGAACACACGACACGGCAAACTAATTTTGTAATTTTTGAAGCGTGTAGATTACTTTTTGTTTTGCGAAGTTATCATCATGTGGCGAACACAGTAGATAAGACGTGTTTAGAGGCTTCAATCTTCGCGAAGTTTCGCGCTCAGGCTCACCTTGTTCGGCTGAGACGGGGACGGGGGGTGGGGGACGTGGGTGTGCAGCAGCCGCTGAATCTGTGTCTACGAGACATGATAACCCGTCCCGGAGACAGCAGAGATGTTATTATTGTTGGATGTAAATCATAATTCAGTAATTATTTTACTAAGCTCGCTAGATAAAAGCAGGTCATGTAGCAACAAAAATAAGTTTTGGAATACAGGAATATGGCAAGCTACCTTTCTTTTTGAAAAACTGTGTGACATACTGTCGACTTTGGCGTTCTCTGTCTTCTCTTGACTTCTTTTCTTTCCGTTTTTGTTTCCCTGACTTTTGATGTGACGTGTCTGCGTGTGTCACTGTCTGCGGCAAGTCCAATAAGCAAGAGACGCTACACTAGCGAGCGCAGGTGGAATGAACCATTGTGAGAGGAAGCAGGGAGGGTTGTGACCGAAACAGTAAATACATTATTTGTTTTTTAAATATTAAATCTATGGTCAAAACGGACAAAATACACATTTAGTGCACGAGGGGCCCTAGCATATTTAATGTATGTATTAAAAAAAGAGAAAAGAAATAGGAAAATAAAAAGGGGGTCTGCTCTTCTGGGCCCTAAATCAGGCTGGGCCCTTAGAATCGTCCTAACCTTCCACCCCTTTACGGCGCCCATGCATGGAAGGAAGATGAATGGACTGACAGAGACAGTTTGACAGACAGACAGAGAGAAGAACAAACAGACAGAAGTGTTGACCGAGAGACAGATGAACAGAGAGAGGGACGAACAGACAGACAGAGAGACAAAAGGAAAGACAGACAGACGGATTAGATAGATGAACAGACGGAAGGACAAAAAGACACACAGAGGGATGAATGGATGGACAGACAGACAGAGAGAAGAACAAACAGACAGAAGTGTTGACCGAGAGACAGATGAACAGAGAGAGGGACGAACAGACAGACAGAGAGACAAAAGGACAGACAGACGGATTAGATAGATGAACAGACGGAAGGACAAAAAGACACACAGAGGGATGAATGGATGGACAGACAGACAGAAGGATGGGAGACAGAGACACATGGAAAGATAGACAGAAGGACAAACAGACAGACTCTCACCTGACAATCTGTTCTGACACGTGTTTGTTCTGGAACTTTGGTGGCAGCTCTAGGATGGGTTTCACTGTGAAACACTGAATGTCTGATTTAAACAAACTAAGAAACAATAAACTGAGACAGTGACATCATACACGAGTGTTTAATGTCTGATAGATGTGAATGTTGTCATGATGTTCATTAAGGATACACTGTCCAGATGAGAGTCTGATATCTTCACCAGGTGGGGAGGTGGTCTTCATCTTCTCAGCGTTGGGGAACTGAGTGAGCAGTCTCGCCTTGAAATCCTCCCACCGTTCATACTCCTTCCCCCGATAGATGAACATCTTGTTCTGAAACAACAAAAACAACAATAACATCTCAATGAACACATAGCTGGATAAAGAGACCTTCACTTCTTAAATGTCAAACGCAAAAATATCACCAAAGCATCACGCAATAAAAGAAAAACACCTGTTTCATTCAAATATTGGACTGGATAAATTAACATTGTATAATTTAACATTTTTTTTAAATGTGCTTTTGAAATGATGTTTGTGTTTTATTTTTGTACATTTTACAAAATTAATTTAATAAACAGTTTGACATTGGTATATTTATAAATTATATATTTTTTTATTTGTTATTTGTCTATTAAACTACATTTTAAATCATGAATTAAATCAACTGTTGTATGCACTGTTTTTGTCAATTTAAAAAGTGATGTATTTTAATTTTTATGTTTGAATTATTAAATTAATAAATTGAGTCATTTTATTTTTTAAGCAGCACTCTTGATCCTCCATAAATATACAACAACATGTATAAATCAGATAAACAAAGGTCCTACAGCAAGACATGCGCACATGGTAATATAAAAAATACAATAATGCATTTTAATACAATTGAGTTTTTACATCTTAAACGTGTCCAGTTCTGTGAATCATCGCAATATCACATTAACTACAGTAAAATAACTCTGGGTAAGAATGAATTTCATCATGTTTTAAATCCCATTATGTATTTAAATTTTTTTTTTACAATTTGTTTGTAATTCAGAGACATTTGGCAATATGGCAACGTTCAATTATTGCACATTTTCACTGTCAATCATCTACATCCGCCTACAACACCCTCAACATGTTTCCACTCTCAACTACAAACAAACAACTGTGTGCTCGTAAACACACAGTATGATGAGCGGTACTACTGTACTATTTCTCCGCACATGAAGATTTTATTTCTCTTGCCCAATTAGAGATCTGCAGACTGGAGGTGGAAGTTGCCCGCGGCTGTTTTCATATCTGCTTTGAGTGATAACATGACAAATTGCATTGTGCCCTGTACGGGTGTTTCCACACCGCCAGCGATTCAGAGCACGGCTGAATAAACCATCGGCTCTCAGACGACTCCTCACGCATACAAAAGCCCCACTTTGAGGTGGAAAACGAGATTGCAATTCGTTTCCAATTTCACAAAGCCAAAGCGTCTCTCCGCAGAGCAACATGTCAACACCAGCGGGAGGCGATTGGGCTTCAGACGTCTGACCTTCTTTGTCCAGGATGACAGGGTGGAAGATGTGTGACTGTGAGCTGCTGGAAGAGCTTTAGAAGAATAACAAACGTATCTGAAGTGATGTTGTCCCACGAGCACAAGCTTAAAGATGAAGAGTGTAATCGCGGTGCCCCTAGTGGATGCAAACTGAACTGCACTTGTTTGTTTGAGCTCAAGAATATACACGACCAACTGATTCATGTAAAACACCAACAACATATATGTGCATGTGACAGTCACAATCACAAACACAATTCTTTACACTGACGTTACAACAGACGATTCTAGATTCTGAGAGACCGTTTACACAAGACCTTATTTAATTGAAAACGCAAAAAAAAATGATTCGCTTTGGCTGTCCGTTTACACTGAACGCCGTTTTAGTTAACTGAAAACACAAGCTTTTGAAAACGGGTCTCAAAGTGCAACTTTGAGACAGAACTTTCTGAAAACAATGACGTCATGCGCATGCGTTTGCGTATTACATGCTCAGTCGCGCGAGTATAGCCAAAACAATATGGCGGCTTCCCTTACCGTGAGCTCTCGACCATATCAACGTTTCCCGAGAAATATGTGGATTTGCTGCACCAAGACTTTAAACACACTATACGTCGACCAACAGTATTAAAAAGCGCTTTTGGCTCTTAACTGTGCATATGTATGTGTCAACGCACGTCCTGTTTCTTTACACAACAACATCGCCATCCACTGGCCTGGCATGCATACTACAACGTTTCTTTCTGTTTTCCTGGATCAGTGTAATTGCAGACAGTTTTGGGAACGCTGTCATGTGTCTGTGAAACTTTTCGATAACTTAAAGGAAAAACGTATCCGTTCTTCATCGTGTAAACGTGGCCTGAGACTCACCCTGAGAAACGAAGGAAATCCAATCCCATAATAACCCACAGCAAAGTAATCTGGCTTGGGTCGGATCACTTTCACAATATTCTCATAAAACTGAGCCTGCTTTCTCTGTAAGAAAAAGAGAAATAGTCATACAATCATACTTAGAAAGTGAAAGATGTCCAAAGCATTACGGCCCCCCGGTTAAAAAAAAGTCACCTGCACGTCTCTAAAATAATCTGATTTCAAGATCAAACCCGCTTTCCTTTAGACATATTCTCAAAATACAGAACAATATAATTACATAGTTAATAATAAAATACACCATTAAAATTCCTAACATATACAGTATATGGGAGATTTACCAAAGTATTATTTAATTATTAAAAGTAATTCTGTGTTTAATAGAAGAAAGAATCAGAAGGCAAATAAGAAGTTGAGCTCAGTTTCTGCACGGTCACTATAAAAGTTGTTTACAAGCTATTGGTCAAACTGAGCAAAATGTGCTGACGTCACTTGATTTAAATTAAAAGTGAAGCTTATCGGAAACACGGCCTTTCTTTCTGTCTGTCTGGATCAATTTGTCATTTAGTGGCAATTAAACAACACTGCAGTAACAAAGAAAGCACAGGATCTCATTAAAAGCCCAAATTCTATATATTTTATCACAATTTAGGCAGTTTAGTAAACTCAAAGGGCAGAATAACTCTTTAATTGTTCGTATCAGTCGGAGAGGTTGAAAGAGAAAGTTTGTAGTTACCAGCAAAGCGCTCAGCTGTTCAAAGTCAAACATCTCGTTCTCATACTGTTCAGCTAACTCCTTCCCCAGGATAATGGCTTCTTCCCACATCTACACACACAAACACACACATCAAACCTCGTGGGAAATTAACATGTCAAAACATGGTTATGTGATATAGAACACATCTTGTAAACAATTCAATTGTTTTTTTCAAATTCATTTTAAAGTGGATCCAAAACATTCGTAAATCATTTTCTGTACGATTGTGGTTTTAAATCGATTTGTTATCAATCTGCTCCATTCTTTTTATGGGATTCATTTATGTGAGAAATATAAAAAGTAAATCAATGTTTAAATCTGTATTTATACTTCTCCCATGTTTATTTACTTCCATATTTATGTGCCCATATGGTAAATATGGAAATAAATCAACATATATTAACCAAAACACAAAAATGTAGAAATTAATAAAAGTGGACATTAAAAAATGAATGAATAAATAAATGAATGAAGGAAAATTGACAAATACTCATTTAAATTGATTTAATTTTGTGGATTTATGTTTGTATTTATTTATTACTTATTTATCAATATTGACAGATTTTGGAATCAATATGAAGAATACATTTGTAAAAACTAATCAGTTAAAAATATATAGTTTTTTATTGTGCATTCTAAGTAATGTAAATCAAACTGTAGTTATTTTATTTAAGTAATATTAACAAAAAAATACCATAAAACATAACATACTATATAAAACACACTATAATATAACACAATATTTCCCATGATTATTTTATAATAAATAAGAACAATATTTTTTTTATTAAAAAATATATGGTTTTGCAAATAAACTTTATATATTTTTAAAAGAGTTAAGATGAAAATTAAAAGCTGTTGTGAAATCGTCCTGTTATAGCGTTCCTGTTCAGCTCCATGAGTTTCTGTGTAATACACCTTGACTTCGTCCTTGAATCTTCAGAAGTAAATCTGGCGCTTTATTCAGTGAACCAACATCCAGACTCAAACTCATTTTCTTTGAGTTTCATGCCCAAAATGGCTATGACATCACCTCATATCAGATTTGTAACTTCAAATGCCAGTAAATAAAACCTCCAGTCGGCATTTAACTTCCGTTGCGTAGGATCTGATCCAAAAACTAATTCAAAGTTTTGAGTTCATACCGCCGGCACGGAAACAGACTGTGATTATATATCAATATCTGCAGTGTATTATTATTGAGAAGGCTGGCTGTAATGGTGTCTGCAGTCTAGAGGAGTGCGAGATTAAAGGAAAGCCTGAGATTTTACTTATTCACGACCAGAGGAACATTGTGAATAAAACTAACTAAAAAGCAGGAAAAATAATCATAATAATAATAAATAATAAAATGCAGGACATTCTAATAGAGCTGTGTGATTTCTTGAATAATCACAAAGGCACAAAGATTTCTCTGGGACAACAAAATGAAGTAACAGTGTGAATATCAAATGACGTTAATGTGCTTTTATCTTCTCATTGGGTTTCTTAAAGAGTGTATAATTCAACTATAATTCATGTTTCCACACTGTCATACTTCGACTATTTCATTTAAATTACAGTATTACAATTTGATTCACTTTAAATCAACCAAGCTGTAATGATTGATTCACATTTTGATCGATTTGTTGGCATCATTCATTAAACTCAAAATATCCAGTTAAGTCTCCAGCATATATTAAATTATAATGAGGGCTGTCAAACGATTAATCACGATTAATCGCGATTAATCGCAACGAGAATAAAAGTTTGTGTTTACATAATATATGTCTATGTACTGTGCGTATTAATTTTGTATTTATTAATACAAATACATACACATGTACACATATTTAGGAAATATTTACATGTATTTATTTATATTTACCAATAATTAAAATTATATAAAAAAAAGTTTATAGATTTTTTCTTAAATATGTGCTTAGATGTGTATTTTAACAAATACAAAATTATTATGCACAGTACACAGATATATATTATGTAACACAAACTTTTATTCTGGATGCTATTAATCATTTGACAGCCCTAATATTATATTAAAAAAAGCAATAACGATTTTGGCTGTTGGGTTTTTATGATTGTTCTTATTCTCTTAAAACGTTTATTTGTTGTCACATATCAGGACACGACTGTCCAAACTTAAAAACAAAGGTTGTACAAAAGGTTCTTCGCAGCGATGCCAATGAGGAACCACTTTTGATTCACCAAAAAAACAGAGTAAAATCTACTTTGAATCTTTTCATTGAACATTTCCATTACAAAGAACCTTTAATCAATCAAAAAGATTCTTTGGCCGTTAAAGGTTCTTTCCTGAATTGCAAAATCTGGCATCGTAAAGCCCCTTTATTTTTAAGAGTGTTTAACCAAGCGGTGTATGATTTGATCTCTCTTAAAAGCTGAAATATTTCACATGAAAGTGTGTACTGACTGCTCTTCATGCTCTCTCTGTTTGACACAAGCAGACATACTTGGTCAAGATTTTGAGCGGCTGAGCTCAATCATAGGGTTCGGTTTGGGGCGATAGGAATTGGTAAGTGAGTCCCCGACTGCGAGACCTCAACGTTAAACACAGATCTCAGCAGGGACTCTTATAACCCCCAAATCCCCTCAGCCTGTCAGACTAATAGAGATGTAGCCATAAGACCAACCCATACACACACTCTCTCTCTCTCTCTCTCTCTCTCGGTCACCTTTGTGTTATACCAACCGCTGCACAATTGAGGCTGTTTCAGAGAGGTGGTCGTGGAGCTTAAGAACTTCTGTCTGATACACGCACAGGAATTCAGACGGATGAACAACTTTACAGTTACCTTGCCCTTGTCGAAGTAGTTGATGATCTCCTGGTAGAGTTGGTCTTTGAGTTGACATTGAGTGCTTGCCTGGTAACCGTCTCTTTGCGTCAGATGAGCGGCACACGCCTCTTCAGACCACTGAAAAAAAACATCACAATTACAGTCTTCATTCACAGTTTTACCTTCAAGTGACCTACTTTACAACTTTCAAATATACAGCATTACCCAACTAAAAGAATCATAAGGGCATGAAAAATAGAAACGCACATGCATTCTGAAATATACAGCTTTTATTGTATTTTAAGGGCTCATGAGTGCATTGTTCTGTGAATATACACTGTATTTTTAGAACTTGAAACGTCAAACGCCGAAGATTATTTATTGAAACTTAATTAGTAAAGTTTCTGTTACTGAAGGATGGAAATGAAAAGTTATACTGGAATTTATGTTCAGGCATTCTCAAAAACTGTGACATTAACAACAGGAATTATTGATATTGTGTTGATAGTACAGATATGATAATAGCGTAAATAATTTAATGCCAGTAACTGGTTGACACTTTCGCCTTAAGAGCAACAATGGTTAAAATCCCTCAGCCTTTGGCCGACAGTAGAAAAACACAAAATATCCAGAATGAAAGATGAATTTGACTGATATCATATTTTAATCAAATTCCTCAATATTATTGTTACCATTAATAATTTTGGTCTGTGATAATCGTTTTGAAATATCTGATATAGTGACATGCAAAGAAAGCATAGATTATGCTTTATTTTATAATACAATTATTAAAAAAATGTTTATAACTCTTTAAAACAGCAAAAGAAAATATTGAAAATGCACACACACAACACGCACACAAGCTTTATTAATTGTGTTGTGCAGAGATCCGTTGCATGGGTTTAGCTGTATAACTGATGCCAGTGCCCGGAGGCCATCTGATAACACTGATTTATGTGACCACACTATAATATTCATTACACATTCAGCCGAAATTCTGTAAAGAAGTGATTATAAAGGAAGAAACCGCAGAGATTAAGAGCTCTTGGTTGCTTTTCGCTGACCTTTCAGTTCACTGTCTCTGTGGAACAAACATGCATACATAAACGCAGGATTACAAGAGATCTGATAGGCTGGAATGGGTCAGATGACAGTTCTGACGAGCTCTGCTATTGGCCGTCATGTTGAGATGTAGTATTGTGCTAAGGGCCCTGTCACAACTCATTCAGAACAGTATAAACGTCATTGACAGGGGGTGAAGCATCATCAGCGAGATCTGATCCCAAAAACAGTTCTGATGCTTTGTCACGTTGAAAACGGTTCAACTTCTGACATCAGCAAATTAATGTCGCTTATGGCCCAATCAGATAACTCTAGAGACAGACATTAAGTGGATTACGGCAGACACATGGAACTAATGTGCCCATAAATATGATGTCTGTTAACATCAGTCGAGCTCCATAAAGCTTTTTAAAGGCGCACGCATGCTGGCATGACAGCGTTTTAGTGCCATGTTAAAAATATTACGATTATGAGAATGCAGATATGAATTTAGGAATCAAGTCAAGGAGTGTTGTGAAATTATAGTTGCAATATTATTTTTAAAATGAAGTAAAATCTACAAGAATAAAGTCATATTTTGAGAATAACAGAAAAAATACAAGGATAAAGTAGAACATTTTTGGATTAAGGTCAAAATTACAAGAATAAAGTCATAATATTTTGAGAAAGAATTAAAATTACAAGAATAAAGTCATAATATTTTAGAAAAAAAATCAAAGTTACAAGAATAAAGTCATTATATGTTGAGAAAGATTTTAAAATTACAAGAATAAAGTCACAATATGTTGAGAAAGAATTACAAACTACAAGAATAGTCATAATATTTTAGAACAAAAGTCAAAATTACAAGAATAAAGTCATTACATGTTGAGAAAGATTTTAAAATTACAAGAATAAAGTCATAGCAAAACATGATTAAGGTTATTTAAAGTAACAATTACAAGAATAAAGATGTAATATTTTAGAATTAAGTTAAAAAAATTGAGATTTTTTTTTTCAATACAAGATTTAAGTGGTTAAGGTAGAGAAGTGCTTTTCTTACTTTGAATTGAAATGCTGTTGTAGGCAGAGGTTCTTAAAGGGGCTAAATAATGACCACTGTGTGAATGACCTATATGTCACGTCTGATAAAAATTCATTCATAAAATCTTTTGGGGGTCTCAGAATGTTAAACGTGTAGATCTCTACTGAACTTTAGCTTCTGCTCTCTTAGGAATGTTGTGATTAAAATGTAGGCCTAAAGAACAAGACAGTTCTACACGACTGAACTGTCGACACGCGGGTGTCTCACCGTGAACCAGCCGTTCCTCCACTTTCTCCCTGTGGAGAATCTCTGGTGTTCCCTCTGTACAAACTGTCATGATGGATAAACTCACTGAGAACATTTCTTCAATAAAGAGCAGGAAGCGGAAGGAAGGTTAAATCAGTGTTTCAGGAGTGACTTCCACACGAGCAGATAATGAGCTGACACCAGCATGAGCTTCTGTCGTGTTGTGCCGTTGTTTCTGTGGACTCTGAAGCGTGTGTTGTGTAGTGAGGTGTTTGTGCTCGAGCGATACTCTTGTACGGCCATGGCAGGCAGCTATTTATGAAAAGAAGCTGCGTGGGATTGTGAGAACGTGGTGTTCCCTCGCTTACTGTGACAGCCAATTCCCTAATCGAGTCCTTTCGTAACGCGCTGAACAAACCTCAAACCTACTCGAGAAAACCCTGGAGACAACACCAGGATATATTCATATACATATTAATCCTACGGCCGAATTCATGATTTCATGAAGCAAATCTATCTACAGGAAGACACCTCGAAAGATTTACTAGATGTGAAGTGTGCGTGCTTTCTGAAGGAAAAGACAGTCAAGCAATAGAAAACTGTGATATTTACTGTGTAAAGACAGATGCACTAAAGAAAAGATTCATCACATTTAAATGTAAAGAAAGAAAGAAACTGAATCAATATCAAAAGGATTTAAAAAGTTGATTGAACTTAATTATATTAAACTGAATTAATAAAAATTGAGTTGTAATACAATTTTGATTAAATTGACTCACAAAGCTAATTTAATTTAACTTATAAACTTAAGTTTAACAGTTAGGTTACAGTGTACATAAAAACACTGTATATTTGTTGTAAACTGCATAAATACTATACTGTTTTTGAACCTTAATGTAGTAAGAATATTAGTTTAAAAAAATGTGTATTTATATATTTACTTGTAGTAAACTACACTACTACAGTGAACAATATAGTATACTACAATTTACTCTAGTAAATACTATAAAACATTTTTTTTGTCACTTTATCACAAAAATATATACAAATAAGTAATTATTTGATGATGATAATAATAATACAATTAATTATGTAGTTAAGAGTAACACTGTAAACTCTGCAATCCTGGACTTTACAGAGTTTGAGAGTCCAACTAAAAGAGATTTGTCACAAACCACAACTTGAAATGGATTCTAAATGTCATTCGAGACAATTCACTCAGAAATGTATACAAGTTATCTGTTCAACAATGAGATATCTACATACATTTCTATCTACATATTTAAATCTAACAAAATCTTTGTGGAAAAATATCCTGATTCTGTTGTGTGTGTGTGTGTGTGATGTCACCTTCAGGAGTTTGGCGTGCAGCAGTAGTGTGTATCCGGCTTCTGTGTAATTATCACACTCTTTGTGCAGGTCACACAGTTTATACAGGTACCTACACACACACAAACACATTTAACAATCTGAACACTAACTCCATTAAAAGAAAAAAGCTCTCAAAGGCCATTCAGTTCCCAGCATCTACTGCACTGCAGAGTCCAACTGAATCACATTTCTATATTAATCCTTATCCTTCTTAAAATAAAACTGTGTTCAGTAAAACAGTTTTACAGTTAAATTATGTACAAACACACACACAAAGGAACGTGTAAGGAAGGAAAAAGGAAAAAAGAAAAGCCTCTCACCGGATGTACATCTCTTCTCTTTCGATCTCCTTGTAGAAATTCTACAACCGAAGGAATCACAAACCATGTCACATCTACTTCACTAAACATTCAGTTTTCTTAACATCGTGTGGTAAAGTATAAACATTTTTAAAGAAGTGCGTTGACATTGTGTTCTTCTCACCAGCACATTAACAGTGCAGCTCATGCGGTTCTCTTTGTTCTCATCGTGCATGATGGTCCTGTAGTCCAGGAGTCTCTCCAAGAGACGGACCACCAACGTCACGAATGTCTCACCAGACTTTGCCAGATACTTGTGTTTCCTGCAGTGCTCCAACAGACTGACACACACATGTGGTACGTTCATATAAACCCATTAAGGATCCAATCACACTTCATGAAAATAAACTACACTTACAAACTATTTAAGGTGGTATTGAATTGATTGATCAGGATTTCATTACAACATCAAAAGTGAGCTGATATTACTAGTTAATATGTTTTTTCTTTGCCAGTGAAGCATCATTTATATTAGCAGAGAAACGTGTTTTTGTGGCAGAAAGTCATTACATTTTAATAAAAAGAATAAAGACTAATACGCACGATAACATCCTTGACATTTATATTACATTTTTTGATAGCATCCGTTTTTATCACTGCCCACTTTCCCCTCTGAAAGTTTCTTGTTTGTGCATTTATATGTCAAGCATTGCTCCAGCTCGGAGTCGAGTCAAGTTTACAAAAAACTTTTTTTAATAAGCTTCAATAAGCTGTTATGGAATGACGGTGGAATTAAACATATTTGAGAAACATATTTTTCGCAACTCTTGCAAACCCCATAAACTGAGACCAAATAATCAGGAATCTTTTAAAATAGAAACAATCTTCAAAATTGGCCCGCAAATGACAAGCCTCAAAGTTGGGTAACAGTGAAAATGAGGACGGTTATGCATTCATTATTTTATTTTATTTGTGTGACGCTGCGACAAGTCAGTTATAAGAAATAAATGGGGTGCTTTTGAGCTCGGAAAATGAGTGTTTCCACACGTCCTGCCCTCAAAAGATCAAATGTAGATCTTTAATGACATGAGCTCTTTAAAAAGTAAATAAAGTCAATCTTGATTTCATGTTGAACTTTAATGCATGAATCTCTGTTGCAGAACACTTTAATTATGGTAATTATGCGTGAGCGTAAGATACGCGCGCGCGTGTGTGTGTGTGTGTGTGTGTGTGTGTGTGAGGAGCGCTCACATCTTCTGGAACAGGATTTTGTACTGCTCGTCTCCTCTTCCTCCTTCCACCTCATGATCCAGTTTGGTGATGATCTCATTCTCGAACTGCAATTAAACACAGCGGCCGTAAATAACCAGTGTGGCTAATTTTTCATTTCATTAGTGTCGTTCCTCCCAGACCTCCTCCTGCCCTCCTTCTCTCTCTCTCTCTCTCTCTCTCTCTCTCTCTCTCTCTTCGTCTCTGGTGTCAGAGAGTAATCAGCCGTTATCAGTCACACCAACTGTGAGCTCAATGATATCTGCTTATTAGCATCAATAAGCTTCATGAGACAGTGAGATAGAGAGAGAGAGAGAGAGAGAGAGACAGCTGTCTGAGATTCCGTTTCAAATCCTCTCAATCTTAAAGAAGAGCAAATCACAGATCAAGATGTTTGAGATTAACTGCCGGAGAAGCAAGATTCCACCTGTCATTTGCAAAACTCTACACAAAATGCACACGTATTTAGAGGAATGTGTTTATAATGAAAGCGGAAAGGGACTGGAGCAGCCAGGCTCCAAACAAACAGATGCCAAACAAGTGTTCGTCTGAACATCGTCTGAAAGCTGAAGAAATAAGATGTCAATTGATATATGGTTTGTTACGACAGGACACTATCAGGAACAACAACTATTTACAAAGCTGAAAGCTGAGGGTTAAAAAAAAGGCAAAATATTGAGAAAATCACCTGTGAAGTTGTTAATCTGTGGCACTGTAGCAGCCCATCCACTCAGTTTTTATACATTTAGGGTAGGAGATTTAGAAAATATCTTCATGGATCCTGATCTTTACTTATACATCCTAGTGATCTTTGGCAAAAAGAAAAATATGTAATTTTTACCCCTACAGTGTATTTTTGGCGATTACTAAAAATGTTCCCGTGCTACTTGAGTGTGGTTTTGTTGTCCAGGGTCACATATATGATAGCTTTGTGTGAGGAACAGACCGATTAAAATTTGTCAGGTATTCAGGTTTGAAATAAAGCATTTGATGGTAATCTTTTAGGTGAACTGTTCCTTTAAAAAACATTTTTTTAATCTTCGTCAAAAGATGCCGTCTGTCTGTTCATTCCAAATTTAGCCCAGATATTTAGACAGCTGACATCATCGTCATCCTCATATTAATGCAGGTCTGAACAATCAGAATGTTTGCGTCACTTTAGATCGAACACAACCTGCCATCACCTGTTCAAAATCAACCTCGATCCATAAACGACAGACGGCAGATTTTCATAAGAGGAAACCAGAGAATGTTGTGAATCTGTGACCTTACAGCAGGAAATCTCATCTCTGCGGCACTTCTCCTCACTCGATACTGACACATATAGGTTAAAAGATAAGACGAGAGTCGAGAGAAGATTTATTGGAACGCTGCTGTTTGAAAGCATGTTCAGATAAAGCATTCAATACTGGAATCTAAACATCAACGGAGCAGTACAGCACTTCTGACAAAACAGAAAAAATGCTCACGTAAGGCCTCAGAACTATGATTCAGGAACATTGTGAAAGCCTTCAGAAAATATCAAACATCTCCACAATAAAGTTTGTGGCCGTGTCTCAATCAGCTCCCTTGTTCAGTAGTCAGGGCACTGATCAGGGAGTCAGCCATTTTAAGGACTGTGAAGTATAACAACGTGCTCCAGCAGTCACGTCACGGGAAAATGAACGGTGTCCCAATGAGAAGGGAGCCAACTTTTATGCATTCTGACTTCTTTACTCTGTTAAACGTGCTGGTTTCTCAAGCTTAAGAGGGTCAACTTGTCAAAAATCGAGTTGAACGAATGAAGTAGTATTTCTCTGCCTGATTCACTCCACCAGTGTTCGTACAAACGTTTTCTCAAACATGGATTCCCGTTTCGTTATACAATTCTCATGGCAATGCACACGTGTAAGCAACGCGAAGGGATTAATGTGATGATGTGTTGTGTGCTTGTGCTGTAGTTCTGTCCTCCCTGCCTGCCGCCAGCAGCTCATCTTTTTCCGGAAATAATCGTACAGCTGTGTCTCTCTTTTCAAAATTTGATCAAACTTAATGCTCTTCGAAGATACGAAGTATGCAATATTACTGTGAGCTACTCAAGATTATTTTGAGATTAGCAGAAACTGCGTGTGTTTGGCTAGAGGTTTATAATATAACTATTAATATTTGATTTATGTTAATATTAACATGTATTATTATTTCACTGTATAATAATTGTATTAAATAAACAATTTGTTGAGTTTTGTTGTATGCTCACTTTATAAGATAAACAATTTGTTGAATGGGTGCTGTAGTTTGGTCGCATTTAAAGAAACCGTATGGTACATTAACATCTATTGGTTGAGCTTGATATTGGAGTCTGAGTTCAAAATATTGGAGAGGCAAGTTTAGCCAAGTTACGATTCTTCTCGGGTTCTTTTGGTTGTTATCAGAAATAATCTACAGGCGCTCTATTGTTTGTGAATGTGTATCGGAAGTTAAGGTGGGGTCACAAACGTGTGCCCGTCTATAGAATACTCTTCGTTCATT